>NW_010182010.1:0-27418 GCF_000695765.1 Mesitornis unicolor
CACACACACACACACACACACACAACAGCAAGGCATGTAAGGAAGCCAGACACTAGGTTTCTAAATCAGAATGTGGGACAATGCATTTCTGATTGAGGTGTACATTTTAATCCTACAGCATAAAAATATTTGCAGTAACCATTTGTTCCCTCTCCTACGAAGTTTTCTTTTTTAAGGGAAAAACCCAAACCCAACCATTCCCCATTCTTACTTTTCCTTCCTGAGGTATAAATGACTGTACCTTAACTGCGTAATCTATCTTCAGGTGATCCAGCTGGAGGAGGTACGATGGTTTTGTTTTATCTTACAAGTCACAGCTTTGACAACACAAAGAATCTATAAAATGCAACAAACAATATTCCTGCAGCCCTGAAACACAACAGTCTGCGTAAGAGACTCACAATGAACCATCTGGAGGAGCACGCTCGAGATTTCCCAGCTTTCTGCCCGACAGTTTCTCCTCTAGCCTTGGAAAATGTGCACAGGTACGCACAGTTTACTATTTCTCATTCTGCCTATCTGCATCCTGCTCTCCTCATGTTGATAGGAAGATTTAGTCACACTTGTAAACTGGAACGCTCGCTTTTCAGTAGAGGCCTGCACTGATCTGACATTCCTTCTCGCATCTGTACTTTAAAATCAGTATACAGAATGTATTAGAGCTGCAGAGAAAGAGCATGGTTTCATTTTCTTTCTTCACTGACCGCTCTGCTGAGTGAGGATCAGTGCAGAACACAGGAGGAATGTTTCAAAAGCCAGTACATAAAAAAAGAAAACTGATGTTTACATTGGACTTTGTATCTCCATTCCCTCTCCAGTCTAAGCTACATGAAACACCCATTTTGTTCAAAGTCAGGTGAGAACAGTGGATGAAGCATTTTATCATAGCTTGTATGTAACAAGAGCTTTTTCAACTCACTCAAATAAAAGCATTTAGAAAGCATCAAGATCTGATGGGACTTACCCAGATAGGTATTTATCAACAGCAGCTTAGAAATTAAGTAGTCGATTAAAAAACAACAGCAAAAAAATTTGAATGAGTTACTGTTCACCAGGATTTTCAACCAGCTTAAAGAAAATACAGTAGAACCTCACTGGTCTGCACTTAGGACTGGGAGATTAAGTGTACATCACTTCACCATGACCATTTTGCAACATTCCAGTGCTAAGAGTTAAGCCAGGACAATGCACTTCAACCCCTGTGTCCTGTTCACATCAGTGGTGTGTGGCAATTCAGCTTTATCTCCTATCATACGATATAAATGTACTTATTTAATGGAAAAAGTCAAAATGAGGTAGCACTGCCACTCTTTTTTGCTGAAATGTGGACAGATCCTGGCCTAAATTTATATGGTGGCTCAGCAAAATTCTCCTGTAATCTACACAAAAGGTATAAAACACGAACCTTTTCCAGAATAAGGCCACTAATTTTGCCATTGGCAACAGGCAGTGAGAAACAGCAGTTAAAAAACTTGATTATAGAAGTGTTTTTGAGGCAATAAACTGTGGGGAGAAGTATAAACACATGGTCCTCGTGCCTCCTCTTTGCTTTCCAGTATAAGTATCTCTGCTTGCTGTAGGTGCTACTCCACGGGGAGAAATTTCAGTCTATTTTCTTAGCTGGGAGTCTAAGGAGATTGACGCTACATTTAAAGATGGGGACAGCAGCGTAGAACAGCAGGATTACCAGCTTCCCATGGGTCATGGTCATGACAGTCTGATGTCCAGATGCCCAGATTCTATACCACGGCCCATAAAAAGGATCCGAGACGGCTGGGCACAACATGTTGTTCAAATTCACTTCTGTAACCTGAGAAAGTGACAACGAGTTTAGAAATTAACAGTATTTTTTTGTGTTGTGCTAATTCAGACACCTAAAAATTGTAATTTTGAAATTACTGTATTAATCAGAAACGTTTAGGTGACAATCCTTTGTTCAACACAAGTAGGGCAGCTTTCAGAAGGAAAACGGATCCAAATTCAGTTGTGCGTTTAATAGATGGATTTATGCAGGTACAGAACCAACTTATGAAATATTTTACCGATACTTGTGAGATATGCGATGCAAATGCCTATTAGAAAATGCGATAAAAATTTGCATGCAAGTAGTCTTATCCATGTATATCTGGCCGCTTTGAAAAACCAGTTAGTGTTTTCACTTTGAATGTACTTGCAATCTATCCATTTATTAACCCGTGTTTACTTACCAATCCCAGAATCTGCAAGATGCTAAAATGATATACAAACATAAACCCCGTGGATAAAAGAGCCCACCAGAAATTGCAGAGTGGTTCTGGAGTGTAGATACCTTGAAAAGAAAGGAATACATTAGTGTTCAGCTGAATGGCTGTGTCCATCAAATACTCATGAATAATCCTCTCTCTTCTCCTCTGTGGATGTTAGGGCATCTGGCTTTAGCTGATAACCTCCTCAGTACCATTACAGTAATTAATATTTGAGAGCCTTATTTCTTACCTGGAGCATCCTAATCAGTCTCTTCCCTCCTCCTGGTCAGCAGGAGAATGTACAGTATGTTGCCTCATCAAGCTTGCCTATTTTTCACCAACACCAGTGATTTTTACCTCATTCTTCCTTCTACCCCAGAAGGACTACATGATTTTAAAATACAGGAATGGTATCCATTGAATCTTCAAAAATCAGGTTATTTATACTTAAACACCTGCTTCTTACGGGGCCTGTAACTTCAGCATGCACAGAACTAACACAGGTAGTGGCAGTTCCTGCACGGCTCGATAGTTGAGCACAACCTACTTGTCACTTCCTAATTTTATCTATGTAAAAGTAATCTTGCTCCAATAATGCCAATAAATATTCAAAGATCATATGGTGAGAACAAAAACAGTTTACAGGGCTCTCAAGACTCTTATTAGCAGATGTGAAAATTTCAGTGTAAGATACGGGGCAAATATTATTTTCCTTCCAATGCAATAACTAACCCAGGGATGCAAAAGGCGCACAATGTCACGCTGCTCAGCTGTTCTAAGAAGTTGTAATTTCAGATGATTATAAAAGCACACTGGCCTTTTATCAGCCTTTGCTCTCTGACCCATTATTAGATACTGGAACTGTATCCAGCACTCACAGGACCGCTTGCAGCACACGGCAATGCTCACACCAGCCGTTGCTAGCCAGCACATGCAGTCATTACCAGGAAGATCCAGCAGACTTCAGCATTTACTGTACAAGCACACACTCAAATAACCACATGTGAACTCACCCGACTAAAGCTGGTTTGAGTACACCTGTGTACGGAATTGTGTGTAGATAAAGGCAAATAACTGCTGGAACTTGCTTTATCACACCGCCGTGTTACACTGCATCCTGCCCCAGAGGTTTTGAATCCCTTGAGGGCTGCTTTCCCTCAAGCATTGCTTTCTCAATCCCTGTTGTCCTTTTACAATTCTTCGCTGCGGTTTTCTTCGACAGTTTGTACCCATCGTGCCAGTGCTGTTTGATTTTGCAGTAGCTACCTGAAATGACCTAATTTAAATATCACTTTGTGATTGCCGCAAATTCAAAATCACCCACACTTCCTTGTCTAAAACTGTACCTCTATTCATTGTCCACTCAAAATACCACAGCTTGGCTGCTGCTACTCAACAGAGAGCACCGAGCTGACTGTACACTTGAATGACAGCAGCACATACGCACCCCATGTATCACTCACTGACTTTAATGAGCAGCAGGATCAGTGTAATTACCCAAGATAAAACTGCACACCGGGTTTTAGTAGGCAACCACGATAAACACAAGCAGAGAAGCTACTCTAAAAGCGTAAGGCAGCTTACAAGATTTCTTATCCAGTGGGTAGGTGAAGGTCAGGAGAAATATCTGAATTATCAGCAAAAGTAAAAGTGAACTCCACATGAATAACTTTTAGTGAAGTGTTCCATAGGTGAAGGGACAAAATTCACAAGTCTAATTCTTCAAACACACTTAGGAAGCATGATCCAACAGCTGGCATCCTATTTAGAAAACAGTACAGGAGACTTCACTTAAATAGCAATGATACCCATTAAAATCCACTGCCTGAGAGCATCAGGTACACGACAACACCTTTAATATGGTTTTTCATTACAGAGAGCAAGAGAGGCAACGATGAGCCTTGGTGTCAGCGTTCAGGAGACCACGGCTCTGTTTTGGGCTGCACTAACTTTAAGTGCCATGGTCAAGCTACACAGGAACCCTTTGTGCTCCCTCCTCAGCTGTAGAGAAAACATCATTTGACTTGCAAAGGTTTTTTTGTACTGTCTTTGCAGTTTTAGGTGCATGTTTAAGCTAGATGCAAATCACAATATAAAATTTAAATAAGGCTTCTAAAACAGCTCCCAGAAACTGGCAGATTAGCACTACACCAAATTTCATTTCACGTGAACGCGCCTGGTTGGCAGTTGCCCGTGTTATTTCCAAAGTGTTCAACAAAGCCTGAGAAGAAATGGTCGTGGTCTAAAGAGGAAAACACTCAGAAAAGCCAGAACCCAAAGATCTTGGTATCTGGGGGACTTACAGTGCAGGAGATACAGAAACACTAAAACAGACCCGTGAATCCAGCTATGAAACAAGACTGGAGGGAGAAAGCAGTCATTAAAAGACAGACAACACTGCGTAGGTGGCAAAACAGATCAGTGGCATAATTTGGCTTTGAAGCCAAGCTTCTGATGTCCAGCTTCAATCGAGTCAGGGAATCGGGTTTCAAAATTCACTCAGGAGAGCTGCTCAGGTTCCTGCAGACAAGAATGTCACAAAACTTTAAAAAATATATTAGCAACTCTCACCCTCTACAGGTTTTTGATCTCGCTGTGTAATAGAAAAATCCCTCCTTGCTAGACTTTGCAGTCCTGAAAATAATAGTGCAATTTTCAGCAGCATCATTATTTGGACACCGAGGGACTAAAAGGAAACAATGACCTCCACACAAGAACATTTCACAAAGCTCTGTATTCCCAAGTGTCCTTTGGGAAACTAATTTTAAATTCCTACCTGGGATATTTTCTGTACCTTTCTCATTAGTATAGATTTTATTACTCTGCTGCCCTGCTATTCAGCAGACGGCTGTTTAAGGGAGCAATGTGCTCTATTTTCTGTAGCACATGGTCTGAAACATGCAAACAGGAAAAGTGAGATCCAGCTGAGGGGCTGATTCAATGGCCTGGGTTGTTTTTGGCAAAAGCTACTCAGTGCTTTCACAGGAAATCAAATTCAATAGGTAGCAGTGAGTTTCGCTTTCTGTTCACCAAGCAATCGGTGTATGTCAAGCTCTGAGCACAAGCAATTCTTGTATGTTAAGCGCTTTGAACAATTTAATCCAACGGCCAGTCTGGCACTGATCTCATTCCCAAAAATGCTCACGCCCTGGACAGTTGAGACCATTCCAAATCAGGGGCATCCAAGTAGGCTGCAGATTTGCTCATGTTGAAATAGCACGGCAGAGGATATGTCAGTTTAAATTAGACATCATTATTTTCATAGCATTGATAGGAAGGATTTCACATAGACTGAAGTGTTTCGGGTTCATCGTCTGCTTCTGCAACAAGAGTTTGACCATGGACATGACAAGTGGTTAATTTTGCCATCTAGGAAATGGAAGCATGGCTTTAAAAATCTAAAGCCCAACAGAGACTCAATTCCTTTTACACTGCCTCCCTCCCCAGTGTCCTGTGCCCATTCTAGTGTTCTTACATACTATTTTTTTAAAGTTCTCAAAACACAGATCTGTACAAATCTGAACGTGACTTCATGGTAAGTAATACTCCTTTTGCACTCTGAAAACATAATGCAGGAGAAAATTACTCCTCTGCTTGAATTAGAGAATTAGAACCTAAATATACTACGATTGTTTCATTTCGTAGGGTGTTAAAATAATCTCTTTTTCCCAATTAACGTCTTGCTTTCATTCCCACTACATTCAATAGAGCTTTACCAGGTTTCCAGCCCAGCACACTCCCCTTCAGTAGTCTCAGTTACAGGCAGACCTGCTTAGCCCAAAACACAGAGCAACTGTTACAATTCCTGCCTTTTCAAGCTTATTGAAATGTCAGGGTGAATTTATTTCCATTTTATTTCCAATTTATTTCCATTTTATTTCCCTTGATCCAAGGGTTAATTCTAGCAGCAAGGCCTGCTGAGCTAGCCTAGAGACCAACCTTCATTCTCAGGAGGATGAGCCTGAAACCTGCTGTTTCCTTACAGTGGTTCTGGGTCTCTGTGCAGATTTCAGAATATTGCCTTATGCCAGCAGATTTCTGTTTCCATCAGTGCCAGCTCAGACCAGGGTCTTATTTCACCTGCTCCTCTCAGAAACCATTTTTTATATTCCATAAAGAAGCAGAGCAGCAGTTCTTCCTCCATATAGAAGTAGTTTTTTCCACATACTGGTACACATCCTTCTAACCTTCTCTATCTTTTAGAAATAAATCTTAACAGACCTTGAGCCCACCCAGAGAATGCCACAGTAACTTCATTATTGATTTTGAAGTGTTTACATCCAAGTAATTAAGAGTTTCAGTGAGAGAGCTGTACAGCACGTTATCACTTCAGTGAGGATGAACTACACTGATGACTACCTGACTATATTAAAATATACAGTGATTTTTTTTCCTGGATTACTACTGAGGTATATGATAAACCTTGCTTTGTAACTCCATTTAAAAGGTAAGGAAAGACATAGCTAAATACAGGTAAGCGTCACAAAGTGGGGAAGTGGCTGAGAAAGGGCACGACAGCTAGAAATGTCTTCAAATACGGCCATCCCTCACTCTTGCCAGTAATTCCTAACAGCCAATGGAAAGCACCAGTTGAGATCTGCAATTGCTTTAATTGCTCCCTCCTAATTTATAGCCACAGGAAAAATGATCCTTTCATCCATGCTCCGTATCTGTGTTCTACATCTCACAGCTCAGCCCAGCCTCTCCTCAGGTACGAGGCGCTGCACTGGCTATACAGACCTGCTCTGAAGGGAAGGAGGCACGGTCCATGAGGGGAAAAATAATAAATCACCAACTTCTACTGACTTTCTGAAGTAGAATGAAAATTCTGACTCTATTCCCAGCAAACAACTCACCTCCTACTTCATTCTTTAGGGTGTGTGTATCTTGTGCACAGCTGCACAACAGTGAATCGGCTCTTAAAACACGTGGAGCCAGACCACAGGATTGACCAAAATCTGCAAGCCCATAACTGGCAGGTTTGGCTCCGGAAGAAGATTCTGCCCCCCCAGAAGAATACAACTAAAATAAATTTACTTTCTCCACAGTGTGGACAACCTGTATTTGAATTGTGAATCTGCAATTCATTTCAAAAGCCATTTGGGCAGAGCGGATGCTGGAGACCATCTCCCCCTGCAGGCCTCAGTGTGGGAACCACACCACCACTGAGGGACACCCAGCACTTCAGCTACAGCTCTTCATACAGCAGATTGCTCTTTCAAGTGACAAAATCCTTAAAAATTCTCAACACTAACATCCTTTTCTACTTCCTTAAGCTATTAAGTCAACTAAATAACACTGGAGATCTCAAAATCTCCTGAACCCCACTGCTAGGGAACTGCTATAAATTAACCATTATTTCAAACTGTTGTGGAATGATACAACTTGCTCACAGCACTCTGGAAGTAACCATTCCACTTTGATTAAATTTCAGTATGATTTGAAACTCTGGAATAAGGTGCATATCTAATCCTGTCAAACCTGTCCACAGATCTGATCAAACTCACTTAAGGACCAAGAGAGTCCAGAACTGCAAGTCTCTGAGGCTGATGCAGTGCCAACTAGATTCTTTTAAAGTATGTTAAGAGTATATAATTAGAAGAAATAAGTTGTCCTGAACACCACTGAAGGTCTCTAATATCTTCCTCTTAGAAGGTCAGGTTAGTGCGTTGTTGCAATAGTTGTGGCAGTTTGGGACATTACACTTCCTCAGCTGCCATCTCCCTAAGCCTCCTATCGGCAATCTGTGCCCCAGGATACTTATCTGAGCACAGTCCTATGCTTCAGAAGACCAGCTCGGTTGTAGATGACAGTGGTTTGAGGAGTTTTTCAATGAAGGGGTTGGTTCCATGGTCTAAATCCATGGTCTCTGCTATACAAAAAAGATGCAGACAGGTTGGAAGGGGTTCGGAGAAGGGTCATGAGGATGATCAGAAGACTGGAAGACCTGCGGTATGAAGAAAGGCTGAGAAAAGTGGACCTGTTCAGCCTTGGTAAGAGAAGGCTTAGGGGAGACCTTATCACCATGTACCAGTACATAAAGGGTGGCTGCCAAGAAGATGGAGACTCCCTTTTCACAAGGAGTCACATGGAGAAGACGAGGGGTAATGGACACAAGTTGCTTCTGGAGAGATTCTGACTGAACTCCAGAAGAAATTTCTTTACCATGAGATCAATCAGACAACAGGACCATCTCATAGGGGAAGTGGTAAATTCCCCTACACTGGTCAGTTTTGAGAGTCAGCTTGACAGGGTGCTGACTCATCTCATTTAAACTATGCTTTTTCCTCGAGAGGTTGGACTGGATGATCCTTGTGGTCCCTTCCAACCTGGTATTCTGTGATTCTATGAAATCTGCACTGCTGTGGTTCTGGTCGTCTTCCTCCCACCTTGACCAGTTCATCCATTGCACCTCCTTTTCCCAGTCCTAGCACTCATCTGATCCAACACTAAACCAAGCCAGAAGCTACGAAAGCCTTCACACTTTTTTTGAACAGGGAAGCAATGGTCTCGCCTCCCAAGGACGAGAGAAATCAGTGACCTACAGCTCTGGTTCAGCCTACCCAGCCATTTCAGAAATGCTGTGTCCTGCCCAGATCCATACTATGATTTTTGGCAGGGTTCACAGGTGATACAAGGTGAGATTCATTCAGCAAAACAGTTGCCAACTGCAGAGATAATTCCTATAAGAACTGCCTTGAGGTAGGAATCTTCTATGCTGGCCTCTTACATCTCCACTACATCTGTTTTGCATGAGAGCCAATTAGTGCAGCCAAGAAAGATCTGAGCAGTAGCACTAAAGCATTTATTTTGTCTAGCCTGGCAAGCATGAGTATGTATACACACACACATACATGCTTGGAAAGAAACCATGTTAGAAAGAGAAGTATGGAAATTTATATTCACCTAGTGCAGAGGGTAGGAGTGGGAACAGAAAGAGGTCTTAATCCCCAAGAAGAAATACATCCTTGAGCTTCAGTGAGCTCACTGGCAACACTGAAGCCTGAGCTCCACAGGTCTCTCATCAATTTGATTCTAAGCATGGTAAAGACCCCACACTTACATGGGGGAGGGTGAAGGTGATGCTGCCAGTGCAACGTGACCTGTTTGCACTACTGTAACGAACAGCAGGGGGAGAAAGAGGAGAAATTATTACAGCCCTTGCTTACCATCACCCGATTTGCTTTCATAAAGGAAACACTTCAACAGGTAATTTACTGTGTGCATGACCGGTATGATACGCACTGGCACATCCACAAACCTGGACAGGAAATCAAGTCTGCTCAGCCTTCCTTTGAGAAGTGTTAATATTGACTGAGATCCTATTAAGGCTATCAGCAATACTGGCAGATTCCCAGTAAAAGTGCAGTAGTACATTTTTCCGAACACAATCCATTCCTTGTCATTTCCCCAATTTTACTGCCCTTCAATTACTTCTCCCAGTCATAATCCAAAGATTCGCTGATGGAAATTGCTACTTAAAAATGCAGAAATAAAGCTGCTTGCTGATCAACATCAGTGATGAAAAAGCAATTTTCAGGAGATATAGTTAGGATAAAGGGTGTGATCTACTCAGAAAGTACTTTAAACAAAGGTGCTAGTGAAATGGCAAAGTACTAACAAATGTTAAATTTTCCATCAAGAAATCATTCATCAGGTCTCCCGTGGCACTACCCAACTACTGCAGAAGTCCAAGGGTCAGCGCAGTGAGCAGGACGCAACCACATAAGAAATGAAACATCATTAGTTACACAGCCTGGGGCAAGCCCTATTGATACCCTTAGGCAGCAAAGTGGTGTCAGAAGTGTCACCGCTATCCTGTCAACATTAGATGGCAGCAAATAGCTGAAATTATTTAATAAAGGGCAAAAAATTAGAGAACTGCACTGAAATGACAGCTGTACAACACGAAGCCCTTCCAACTGCAGAGATTGCCCTGTGAGCCCCAGAAAATGGGGGCTGAAGAACCCGGAGAGCCTTTACTTCAAACCAAACCAACCCAACCAACCAAAAAATCCCCGGAGGAACAGATCAAGTGACAACTAAGGCCAAACTTTAAAGCAAAAGAAACATCTGTCTTATAATGGTGTTACATGGGGATTTCAAGGCCACCAAAAGAAGGAATTTAATGGTATCACAAGAGCTCAGTTTGCCACTGCCCACAGAGCACTACACAGCTGCTTGCACCTTCTCCCCCCTCTCCCCGTCCCCCTTACACAATGATTCAGGGTTTGTGTAACTTCTAGAACTACCCTGCACTTCAGCATTACTTGCCAGAATTTTAAGGTATCACAGACGGATTAAAATTAAACATGACTGGGACATTTCTTTGGTAAGAGCAAGAATCAGACTGATCTTCTGAAGTGTGACACCTCACTTTTTACTTTAGATCATTTTCACTGAGTTTCACTCAGCAGTGAAAAACAAAAAAGGTTACAAACCTACAGTGAAATAAGTGTGAAGGATTATAAGTGGCTGCTGGTATAAAATACAAATGATTCACCAGAATGGAAGAGGCGGACTATGCTTGTTTTGAGTTTTGCTGTGTATCCCGTTGCTAGACATCACATCCTCAGGGTTTTCATCAAAGGCTACTGAACATTTGGACCATAAATTATTATATTTTATTTTCTGGATGAAACAATTTAGCTCTGCTAGAAAATGCAGCTGGAGGCACGTCAACACTAGAGGGGGGCAGAGCATCACACCAGCTGAGTACAGACTGCAGTCCCTGCCAAGGAATTAGGCAATTAAAAAATCATCACTGGCCAGTGGAGCAATATGGGATTCGCAGACTTACTGAACTGTTATGTGAATGCAAGATGGTAACCTTGTTAGAAAAGAAAAGAAGCAATTTAGCTCATTTCACCAATATGTGTCGCTACATTTCAGTAGAGCTGCAGAATTTCAGGAATCCAGCTAGCTGACTAATATTTATGTGGAGATCAAATAATGATTTGTTTTTCCAGCTCATTTTCAGTTGCGCAAGTTCTCAAGAGACGTCCAACAAGGCAAAAGTCTTAAGATGGCAGAGATACAATGCAAGAGGACAGAGCCATTATGCCAATACAACAGTCTTGATATTCCTTTGGGCAAAGACCACTTTAATTCCCATTTCAGTGCCTGACGCAAGTTTCTGTTACCCAGGTCAGAACTCCAACTTAACACAAGAAACTATTAAGTAACAACATACAGAAAATTGGTTAAAAAAAGAGTAAGAGTAAAGCCTGTTAGCCATTGAACGCAGCTTTTTCATTGCACGGGACGAATTCAATACGTCTAAATTGCCAACCTACCTCCTTTCTGCAGCAGATAGATGGGCACAACATAGAGCATCACATGCTGGATGTAATAAATTTCCATTTCAAATGGAAGCTGTGAAATAAGAAAAAATACTTGTAAATGTTTTTCATCACTTAACAACTGAGTTACAAGGAACCGTTCTCCTCATGAACCACTGACAATCCCTTCAGTGCAGTTATTTTATCAGATTTATAGCAACTGCATGCATGAGACTGCTAAGCTTCACCAAACATAAAATAAAATAACCAGTATCTTACTGGTTTTAAAGAGAAGATGTATGTAAACAACTTACCAGTTAGTAGTAAATCAGGTATTTCTCACTTTCTGACAACTTTTGGGAAATTACAATTAGTCCTTCATGTGTTTAGTTGAACTTGTGTTACTTCTTAGGGGAGAAATCAGACTGTGCTAAAATAATACTGTGCTAAAAATAACTTGAGCCACAACTCCAGACCCAACTAATTCAAGCTCTTTATCAGTTAGAAAAGGTGATGCACTGTATTTGAAAGTTATTCCCATCTGTAACTGCCTTTGCCTATAGCTATTTGTTAAACTACCCCACCACGTTTAAAACTGACCAGTAGTAGGAAAGATTGAAAAAATTCAGAATTCAACTTCTTGCTGCAGCTCACTTACAAAGCTGAAAAGACATCCTTTTCTGTTATTTTTAATAGACGTATCCATATATACCCAGATATATATATGTATTTATTTTATACACCACCACACGAGTATGAAATCTCACAGGAATAACACAAAGCCATCAGTTTGGGTTCAAATGCAGACTCATTCTATCACTGTACAGGCTAAAGTGAATCCAGATGCAAGTGCCACCATCATGGCTTGTCTGTTGGAAGGAAAAAAAAAGGACGGGGGAAAAAAAAGTGCCTTCCTTTTCTATTGCTGTTCTGAGACACTGAAGTCAGTGTTGAAATAGAAATATAGAAAAAAAATTCTGTGTCTACAGCAGTAAAGAGAGGTTGAAAGAAAGACTGGGTTTCTTCCTAGATAGCAGTCAATAAACAGCTGGTAATTAACATAGTGACCTTTTAAATGCAACAACAATTCTTACATCCTATTTTGAACGTAAAAGATGCTAAAACCAGTAAGTGGATCTGCTGGTCCTGGCATCCCCAGCTGGACACCATCAGTGTCCTGACTGCAGCCTCCAAGGTGTTCAGCCAACTCTTGGGAGACCAAGCTAAAAAAACCCCTTCCGTGCAATCTGTTGGGTTTTTTTATTCCAAGTATTCAGTATTAAAACATAAAATAAAGCAAAATAATAGTATACAAATGCAAGAACTTCATGGATGTTGTGAGGTTTTCTGAATCTGAATCTTTGCTGCTGCCCCTTGTTGGAAGCCACAGAGGGCAGAGTGAAGGAATCACAATTATTTGGGAAGAGCAGTTTTCCTAACTGTGGAAAAGCTGCACCTCTCCCAGTTGGAGCTGGTGCCCTTCAGAAACAACGGCTCCTGATATAAACACACAACAGGAGGCACTCACTCCTGCCAAGGAGGTTCTCTATTTAAATATCTGTGCTTTCAGAAGGGCTTCTGCGCTCGCTGAGATACAAGGGGCAGTCACGCAAACACCACGCTCAGGACACTTCTGCAAACACAGTGACAGTTGTGTTGCCGCAGTACTGTTGACAATATATGTTTTTGTGTGTAAAACAAAACATCTTTTTTTCACTAGAAAAGACTGCTTGTTCTGCAGCCTGGCTAATGATGCAAGTGTGTTTCCTGGTGTAGAGCTGCAAAAGCAGAATTTCTGTACAACCGAGCACTCAAGGCTACAACAGACAGAAAAAGAGCAAACACAAAAGGTGAATTATAAAGTTGTACTGACCACTGACACGCCTAGCTCTAAAGGTCCTGTCTATAAATTGTTTTATCAATAAAAGCCTCACTCACAGACAGCAGACAGGTATCTTTTATATGCAGAGAAACTGCAAGTAAAGACAAGGTAGAAGAGATCCACCCATCACTCTAGGATGTACATTAGTTGTTAATTTACTTACTTTTTTTGGACTAAACTGTCTCCCTTACCAGCTGCCAGCATCACTCTTGCTGCATTTCATCTTGTTTCTCTTTCTCAGAATCTTAAAACTATGGACAAAAGGACAAATTACTTATTTCTTCTACTAACTTACATTCTAGGCTCCCTTAACGATGTAAATGAATACAGAGGACAGGCTACTCTATTTATTACTCCAGTGAGGTTTTCTCCTTTAAAGATTCTTACCTGTGGCAAAGAAATTCTGCTTCATCTATTCATAGGTGGAATAGATGAATATATACAAATATACATTGGTGTAAAATCCTCTAGGTTTCAAAACACACCAATCTAACACTGACATACCCAATTCCTCTAATATACAAGATCAAAACATGCTAACAAAGTACTCTGGAAAGAACTATCTGGAGTATTCACTTCTTACTGTCTGTAATGAAGTTTCTGTTAGAAAATAAGTGGTG
The DNA here is from genome assembly GCF_000695765.1 of Mesitornis unicolor. Taxonomy (NCBI): domain Eukaryota; kingdom Metazoa; phylum Chordata; class Aves; order Mesitornithiformes; family Mesitornithidae; genus Mesitornis; species Mesitornis unicolor. The sequence goes on from NW_010182010.1 coordinate 14,009, forward strand.
TTTTGTTCCTCCACGAAGAGTTTGGCTCAAAGCAGCCACATGTGGTCCTAGCCCCACAGCAGCCTGGTACAACGCAGATTTAGAAGTGCCACATTCCTTGGACAAACACTGAAGGCATTTTGGAAAGTGCCCCAAACAGTGAGCAAGAAATGGACCTCCACCCGGGAACTGGTAAGTTAAGCACAGTCTTACTGGTCTACATTGCTTGCGAGACAATATACAAGAGATGCCAGCAGTAGAGTGGAGCCCAAAAGACAGATATTCAGCTGGGCTTCTCTCAAAAGAGTATGGCGCACAATACTAGTTTAAGTTTAAACCCAGCTGGATGCAGCAGTTGGTTTTCAGTGGGCAAGGAGGTCACCACTTTGCTATTTTCTGAAATCAGCACTCCTGCCTCTGTTAACTGTTTATACCTTGACCTTACGTTTGCAACAACAGCTCAAGACCTGTCCTGTGCAGGAGCTCTCCCTCCAGCATCCTCTACAAAAACTGCAGAGAATGGCAGAAATAGGAGTATAAATAATTCAATGTCCAGATTCTGGTCTTTTCTGTAGCACATCCAGCACAAAGTCAAGTAAACATCCAGTGTTGTTCTGTACCAGTCACCTTCTCAAGACACAGCCAGGAACTCACGCTCATAACCTGAAATCAGTAACTAGGTTCCTAAATGTAATCAGTAATCAAAGAAATAAACTAGAAACATAGGTTTTTCTTTTTACTTGGAAAGCAGACCATAGAACAGATTAAACAACAGAGAGAACGAACCTATATAAAGCTATACAATACAAAAATCATGGCGCAAACAGCTAACAGGCCCACATAACATACTGGTTACTTAGCATATTTAGGATTATGACAGCAAATTACTTACTTGGCAGAGAAGAAACAGCTGCCAGAGAAGAAGAATGGTCTAAAAACAGACTTAAAAGAAAACAACCCAAACACAAGCAGCATTTGGAACGCAGAGAATTTCCAGTCTTAGCAGGACCCATTTCTCCAGCACACGTCTAAAATGACAAAGAGCAAAGCTGCCCCACGCTCGAGTGGGGAGTTACACTCCCGCTACCTGGCACTTCTACAGCTCATACATCTGGTGCAGATCAGGAGAGATGTTCCCAGGTATCTGAATACTGGGAAAGCGTAGACTGTGAAAAATGTTTACGTTGATGTTGGCATTAATGTCAACAACAAAGCCCCTTGAAAGTCACAGGGCTGTCACCCATCTGCAGGATGGTCTAAAGCAGCAGCCCAGATTTTATTTGCAGCAATTCCTTCTCGTTATATCTTATGGGCAGTGTTTCAGGCAGATTCCCTGCCATACACCCGATGTGTGATTATTATGAATATATACTGATGAGTCCCAATAAACAATCTGTTTTAAGTGGGCATCTCAACCACTATCCACCCTCGCAGCCATTCTACACAATCCAGTTAGTGCAGGGAATTATAATTCCCTTAAAGTATCATTAATTCATCAGTTTTATCAATGAATTTTATCTAGTTCACATTTTCAGTTAATCCTGTTAGGGTGGGGCATATATACAGAGGGAAAGGAGCAGAATGCACCCCTGCTACCCAGGGCAGTGTTAGCAGGCACGAGCAGTGTCACTCATGGGAATTTATATTTTAAAAAAGCATCTTTTGTGCTGACCGCCTGTGGAGCGAAGACATCGTAGAACACAGGACCGGAAATAATGAGGAAGATGGAGGGTGTTTTGAAATTTAGCACAGTTTTGAATATTTGACTAGAACTACATTTGATGTTTAATACATGTCATAAAATGGCACCGCTGTCTTCTGGTCACTCGATTTGATTATACAAACCAGCTCACATTAATGATGCCATGGACACAATCAGGCATCTGTAGAGCCAAATCTAAAACCAGGGATTATATGAAGTAAATAATACTAATTTCAGAAATACTATTTTCCAATTCTTCTAGATGTAATATTAAGACTACTTATCACCACCAGCAGAAGGCAGATTTACATTACCAAATAAAAATGTGACTGTGGACTCCACTTGCACACCCATAGCATTTTAACGCACATAGCACAGAAAACTGCCAAACGATCCAGAAACCCAGGCTTTAGCATCTACCAGCAACCAAAGCACAACCACTCAACAGCCCCCAATGTGCAACTGTTCCATTATTTTCCCTTGTGCGAGTCAGATTAAGCCAGTTTAGATACGACAAAATGTGCTACCATAACCTATTCCATTTTGCCATGTAGGTACAGGCATTTCAGGCAAACTATTTAGTTTGTAAGTAGTGCTCCGAGTATGATTCTGTTCCTAAAACAGACTCAGAATGCGTACCTCAAGCCAAATAGCTCTAATAATAGAATAGAGCAGCTTCTGGAAACATTAAAACTGCACCATCTCAGGCATGCGAGCACTGACAGCAAGTCCAACACCTCTGGGACATGTCCTGTTTTTTACTTTATCAACATTTTCAGGACACCAGCTTGCAGAAAATACCACTTTTAAACCAGTGGAAAGAGTTTCCCAGAAAATCTGATTAATGCAATGTGAAAGCTCAGACAAAGCAGTTGCTCTCCAAACACTTGGTGTCCTTGTGGCAGTTTAAATGAATTTACTACTCACACAGCTGGGTCATCAGGACCTACACTGCCTTTCATGTAAGTAGAGTAAAAGCAATTCTTTCTGCTCCTGTATATCCCCTTACACCTTTCTAGGCTCCCACTTGGGAACCCAACAATCTGATTCCCTCTTTTCTATTTACTTTAAAAGATTCCCCTATTTTCCATGTGAATTGTTGATGTTGAACAAGCATGATTTGCATCATGGTAAAGGATTCAAATTATGAGAGAAAACTAAAATACCCTCTATTTCTGAAAGGGTAATAAGAAAACTCACAGAAACATTAACTGAATAAGAAACAAACTGTTTTGTATCTATCAATGACTACTCCGGTGCACAAAAATTTAACAGATACGTTACAAAAAAGTATAACCAAGTATACAAAATTTTGTATGAGACATGTACACATTAAAATATATGGCTTAAAATATCTTAAAACTGAAATTAAAAGTTGAGGCATAGAGACACAACAATTCTTGACTGAATCAGAAGTTCTTCACTTAGCTTCTACAAACCAGAGCTGGCAGCATGGGCAAAATTACTGCCATTTTTAAGACTTCCTACTAGGTTTTAAGAGCCATTCACTGCTTTCAGGCCAATGTCAGTGTGAACAGCTACAGCGACAGTTGCAGAGCAGAATGTGTGTCTGCCACAGCGGATCTGGGTCAAAGCAGCAGCGCTATAAAACATCGCTCACATTACCCTGTGCCAGAAGAAACACGGAAAAGAGAACAGCCTAGCAAGCAGCTGTTAGGCCAAAAATATCCCAAGTTGTATTTATTCCAAAAATATTTGCTCTTGGACATTATCCTTTGGCTCCTCTATCCCTAATTAAGGAGAAAAATTTATATAATTAGTCTGTATTTTTCCTGTTTAATCACCACTGCCCTAATATGAATGAGATCTGTGACAATAGCTGAGAAAATACAAAGTAATGATTTATTAAGTGTTTCAATATTTTATCCTGAAAAGGTTACTCACAAGAATCATTTTGTTATGCTAAAGTTTACATTTACTTAAAAACTAGATAGTTTGAAATGCTAAATAAAAAAGAGGCCTCGTTATCAGGAAAAAACACTGGTTTTATTCATTTGATGCCCCTTCAGCAATATCGAGTTTTATTAAAAAATAACTGCAAACTGCACATAAGCTGTTACCGTACAGAAAATACATGTAGTTACCAGATTAGGAAGGGCAATGTAAATCTTGAAAGAACTCTAGGGTTATCGGCAGGGGGATTGGACTGGATGATCTTTTGAGGTCCCTTCCAATCCCTAACATTCTGTGATTCTGTGATTCTGTGATTATACTGCTAAATCCACTGAAAACTGAAAAATATGATCCAACCTCCTGTGCATGTGTGTGTCATGCTTTACGGAAGATTATTTGTGACATGTAAAAGCCTACAGATGCATCATCCTCTCTCTAGTAACTAAACTGTGTCTCAATGCAAAATTTCATAGTATTAAAGAGTGGAAAAAAGAAACCACTTACAAGCCGACAATTAATCTGTCAGGTTTTGGGTCTCCCAGCTACCAGTGTGAGTTACCAGATTAGGAAGGGCAATATAAATCTTGAAAGAACGCTAGGGTTATTATATTGCTAAATCCACTGAAAACTGAAATACATGATCCAACCTCCTGTGCATGTGTGTGTCATGCTTTACAGAAGATTATTTGTGACACGTAAAAGCCTACAGATGCATTATCCTCTCTCTAGTAACTAAACTGTGTCTCAATGCAAAATTTCATAGTATTAAAGAGTGGAAAAAAGAAACCACTTACAAGCCGACAATTAATCTGTCAGGTTTTGGGTCTCCCAGCTACCAGTGTGGCCAACCAACACAGCACATCATCCATAAAGTTCAATACAGATGCAGACTTTTATATTTAATCTTATTAAGACAGTCGAAAATTGCAAACGGACAGCCACTAACGAGATTTGTAATGGAGCCTAAAGTCCACAACTATTTTGTTAATGATATCATTAATTCACATGCCATGCGGATATAGATACCAGTACTTTATCCAGACACCAGAAACATGGAAGTGAACTCTATCTTAAACCAAACATTTAAATAATTGCAACAGTAGATTTTTGCAAATCAGTCAAATGACAAAAAACGAACCAGCACGTAGGCATATATGCATATACACATACACACCCCCTACATATGCATAAAATAATCCTTACAAATATTTTATATGGCTTAGGATAACTTTTCCTACCATTAACTCTTGACAGGTTGAAGACTATTTCTAGGGACACCAACAGGGTAATTTTTGTCCAGGAGACAGGAGTTTTAGAGCAGATTTGAAAACCTGGATGGAAAAAAGAAAGTTCCTGTGCCTAATCTTGGAGAAAGGGGGTGACAGCCACCAACAACATTGGCATTCTCCATGCCTGAGGAATCTCACATTTACATAGAGTCTGAAAAGCCTAAAACTGAGTTTTGACCACAGGACACGGCACTAACCTATGAAAGCCTCTTTCAAAGCCATTCAGTTTTCCGTCTGTTTAAAGGCTAAATTTTTTCTACAGCTCGAATACAGCAGTGTTAGCTTTCCACATTGATTTATAAACACAACAAAAATCCAAGATTGGTATTTTGGCTCCACTGTAGTGGCCTGTACCAGAATCTACAGCCTGGCAACATGATCTTTAGAAGGTCAAACAAAGCAAACATCTAACATCTTTCCAAATAAAATCTTTTAGAAATAAATAAAAAAGGAGGAGGAAAAGTACAGTACACTCACCAGGCGTGTGTTAACAACAGGAAATAGCAATGCCAAGAGGGCCCCATTCAGCATATGCATCTGCAACCTTGGAAAAGAGACGGGACATCATTTTCACGACGGAAATCAAATGCAGTGTTTTCACGTATTTGATGTAGTATCTCTCCAATAAAAGGTCAGCAAGATTTTGCTTTCACTATTTAACTTATATCCACCACTTTAAAACTAGACCCATACAGTGTCTATGGCCTTCAGTGGAGCCCAGTTACAAGTTTAGAGAGGGTAATAAAAAGGTAAAATTACACAAGCGCATACGTTAATCTGTAGAAAGATGCCTGCACTCTCCTCTGTCACTGAGTTAATTTGTGTTGCTAATTGAGGCCAAAACCACCCGTACAGAAGAATCAAGAGTATGTGGCTCAACACCCACCTTTTTCATGGTCTCATTTTTCAATGCAAACAATATGCCTTTCCAACTGGATTTATATCTTAATATTTTATGACTTAACCACTGATTAACTTCTAAAATATGTTATGCAAGCAGACAGAAATACAGCAAGGAAGAGGCATTACCTGAAGAGAATCATTGCAATCCGACATGGAGGGCAGGCAAGAAGAAAAATCTGAAATGTTAGAAACAAATTGAAATTAATGATATGATCTCCTTTAGACTCCATTTTCTGTATCATTCTTTTCCAGTTTTGTCTGTCACAAATCATTTCTCACCAGAAAAACTGTCTAAAAATAACTATCTTTTCCCATACTACTTGCATGTGATTGATGAGAGAAAAAGAAATACTTAATGTTTCTAAGCATGCATGTCCCTCTGTTACGAGGGAGCTTTCAGAAAATAAGTCTGACTTCTATTTTTATGACAGCAGAGAAATCATAACTGGAATATTTATGTTAAAACTTTATGATAATGATAATTTGAAGTGATCTTCAGATGTTTCAGCTTTAACAGTTTAACATCAAGCACTTTCTCTCTAAATACGTATATACTTTCTGTGATAAATAAACCTCAGCTTCTTAAAAGGGATGTTTTACAGGACAGCCTTATATCTGATTTTCAAAGAACTGTATCACAGAGTCACTTCAAACATTATAAAAAGTATCATCACTCTGCTCAGAGTAATTAGCAGTCTTAACATATCTGGTTCATAGCTCACAAGCTCCAACACAAGTGTTCACAGACTTAGCCCATAATCATATTACATTTTACTGTCACACTGGAAATCAAACCCTTTGCCTTGCAGGAGGAAATGGCTATGTCTGATACACCAACAATGTCTTACCACATTAGCAGCGTGGCTCTGAAGCCTCTCTTTTCCTACTGGAGCTCTCAACGTTTTACACACCCAGATGTTAACCCCCCACCACTGACACTGCAGAGCTCTCATGTAAACATGGCAGCATATAAAAAATATTATTAATAATACATTTTAAAACACACTGAAGGAGGCTTCTCTTTGTTCAAGGCAGAATAACTAACTTTCCATTTAGAGGAAACACCAAGAAACACCTTCAGTGCCCTTCCTTACTCTGTCAGATCCGCTTGCTGTTCCATTGCAAACAAAAAGAAGGAGAAAAGAGTTAACTAGAAATCAAAAATGTACAAAAGTAACTGTTTTGAGAGGGAAAACCAAGATCTACTCTGAAAAGATATGCACAAATCTTTGTTCAAAAAGGATGGGACTGAAGGGTACAACAGCAATATTGTCTCTCGAGTAAAATAACTTCAAATATCTAAGCCTGGTTACCACTCCATTCATTAAATGTTATTGCCTCACTCCATTAGGACTCAAAACAGGGAGAGCTCACTGATTTTGGGGGTTTTTTTTGGTGCTATGACTTGGCTGGCTCTCCAGGGTTTTTTTATTTAAATCCATTCCAAACCTCTACAAAATATTACACCCAAGAGCTCCTTCAGAAGTATTTTAATGACACTATTTTTCAGTGAGTACACTGAGAAAGCGCCATCAAAACTTGCCACGAAAGGCTTTTCTTCTGCCAGTCTCAGTTCCGCTGAGACAGGAACATGCGTAACACTCAGATCATCGTGTTTGATCAGAAACAAGCTAAAAAGAGCAAAGACTACAATTCAAAAGGTAGTAGGAGAACAAGGCACACAACTCCAACCATCTCAGATTAAACATAACATGAAGCAGCACTTACAGCATCAGTGGGAACGCTTACAGATGGCTGAGGAGGGCTGTTTCTGGCAGGAGACACCTAAACACGCTACAACTAAAACCACTGCATCTCACATCTGCAGCACACATTGCATTTACTTCTCAAAACAGTCCCCGAGCCGCCTGTTTGATTTAGTATTGCGTTGCAGCAGACTGGAAACAGAGCTTTCTTTTCCAGCATTCCAGTCATGATCACTTAGCCAGGTCAATGGATTATTTTAGTATACTGCTTCAAAATCAAAACTTCAAGAGGTTAAATTTTAATTTCTACTTGAAATACTCAGAGCGATGTGAAAAATTCATGGAAACTGGATTCACCCAAAATTGGAATTAATTTTTTAAAAAAGAAAAGAAATAGAGAGATGGGTTTTGGTCAATCTGCACTGAAATAAAGATTTTCACCCTTTCTTAGGTGTATCAAAGCACACCTCAGAGCAGAAGAGATTAAGAGCTGTTTAAAAAGCTAAAATGCAGTGGTAAGGCTGTATTTCACTGTACATACGAAAACCATTCATTTTCCCCCATGATGGTAATATGTAAGGCAAGGAACATTCAAACAGCTGGAGAATTTTAAAAATATACAAAACTTTGTTAATTATTTCTAAAATTATTATTTTAAGCAAGTCCAAAACAATCACCCTATCATTGATCAGACAGGAATGGTTTAGCAACTCCATCATACAGCTTCAATTCAGCATCTACACATGTTAGATGTCAACTGTTTTTATGAACTATCAGTACAGCACAGAGCAGCTAAATCTCTTAAAAGGCATCTGCTTGCCTTCTGAAAGGTAACTTCAAAAAAACAAGTATCTTAACCGTGGTTTGACAAGTTCAGACTGAAATCTGAAAAGAGAACAGGGATCATAAGATGTTACATTCCCATTGCCAAATAGCAGCAAATGGAACGTATTTAATATTTTAGCATTAAAATCACAGCTGCCTTGCTGCGGCTGTCAGACAGGTTCAGGGATTAATTAACGTGTGCTGTGGAATTGTTAATCTAACGTTAAGAGTACTCCTGATTCAAAGCACTACTGCTGGCAGAGCATGAAGTAATATTACAGCAGTTTGTGTTACATACATCACATACGGTCGTTGGGACATTCTGGATGAGTCTCCCCCTCCATAGCCTTGGTTTCTTTCCTTGACAAACTTGTGCTCACCTTTTATAGTCTTAGGTCAAAGATTCCGAGACTTGTCATATTCTAGGATTAATTATTAACATAAGACTCAGGTCTTTCTATGTGTGCAGTAGCATTAGTTATCACATCTTAGGAATTAGTCTTCAAGAGAAAAAGTGTCACTGTGGCTATTTTTCTTCCTTTTTCTCTAATCACTATCGGCACCAGCCCTGTACCAGCAGTGGGTTACTTCATTCCCCATTCCTAGCTTCATGCTTTAGCAAAACCTGACAATCAAAAACTTATCTGGGGGTTAAAGAACAAAAAAGACTGAATTAAACAAATAAATAAATCAGAAGTAAAATTTCTTAAGAAAATTTAACTTGCACTGAATTTAAATTAATTTGCATTTACATCTGTCAGTGACACTGCAGAAGCCTGCCTGAGTTCACAGTAAGATTCTCACATGCACATTCATATACATTCACTTTTCTTTTTCCCCAAGCATCACGTTTCATATCTGTTTCCTATGGAAGCAAAACCATCGTAGCAAAGTCCTGCTCTGCTCTGCCTAAAGGACCCAGCAATTCCTCAATTTGTAGGATTCTACAACAAAAAATTGTTGTCTTTAATAACAGCAGGATAACAAATATCTAATAGCTTTATTATTACAAATAATTTTTCCCAAAGAAACAGAAACACAATCCAGAAAAAGCTTAGGCATATAACATCGTATCCCTGAAAATTTAAGTTGGCATTTCTCTAACTACCAAAGTATTAAAATATAAACAATTAAATTCACATGACACTAACTACTTGGCAATCTGAATAAATGTAAATCCTTACCACATCTATCTAAAGCCCTGAGGAAGCGTCACGACAAACGCGAGTCCCACTGAACGCTTTGCAGGTTCCACACTGATGGTACACAACTTGTTCTCGGTGAACTTCAACACCGCTGCAAGTGCTGCAGTGAACGTGGTTGATGTACAACCAACACAGTCAAAGTCACTGTGAGCAGGAGTGTGAATATTCACAGCGGTGCAAGGGAGACAACAAAGAAGGGGGTTTTAGAATGGAAAATAAAGAAACTAAATGGAAGAGGAAAAAAGAAATGGGGAAAAAAGCAAAGGCCTGTCTCTCCATAGCATGTTGCTCAAACTACGTATGTTACACTTTGATTGGTATTTGCTTTAAGTCTATGATGGTCTCATCAAAACAAACCAGTATCTGATTATCTAATTATTCATTTAATGGCCTTTAGATAATAACCCTCAGTGGAAATATTTGGGGCAAGACAAAGAGAAAGTTAAGCTTTTTAATTTACTATTTCCAATCATGCAATTCCTACTCCTTTTGAGAGAGTAAGATTACTTCTTGTCAATTATATCTTTTTCTCCTAAGAACATACGGAATAAAGGAGAGAATCTCCAAAATACCCTCAAGCACAGCAAGTATTTCCAAACTCTAGCAACTTCAAATCAAAGACCTAACCTAGAGCTTTAAACTCCACTTCCTCAGCTAGAGCATCCATTGGTAGCATGACGTATTGCCATGATCCCCATCACCTTGACTGAAGCAGGCACATTTTCAGCTGAGATTTACTAAAAATAAGCACAGTGGTGGAACAAACTATATACAGTGTTCAAATTATCACAGAAAAGCTTTTCCTCAGCCCAATAAATAATTATGACATTAATTACGGTATCAGTTAAAGCCTCTTAACTACAGTTGACAGTGGTTTTTAAACACAACAAAATCATTGCTTAAAAATAAATTGTGACAACTGAGAAAAAACTGACGGTTACTGGAACCAAGGACAGATTAAAATATACAGGAGAGCCACAGTTTTGGGGTTTTTTTGAAAGCCAAACTAACAGTTCTGGAGAACAAGCCTTATGAGGAGCGGCTGAGGGAACTGGGGTTGTTTAGCCTGGAGAAGAGAAGGCTGAGGGGAGACCTCATCACCACCTACAACTGCCTCAAGAGAGGTTGTAGAGAGGTGGGTGCTGGTCTCTTCTCCCAGGTGATGGAGGACAGAACAAGGGGAAACGGCACCAAGCTGTGCCAAGGGAGGTTCAGGTTAGAGATAAGGAGGAAGTTCTTTACTGAGAGGGTCGTCAGAGGCTGGAACAGGCTGCCCAGGGAGGTGGTGGAGTCACCATCCCTGGATGTGTTTAAAGAGCGGGTAGACGAGGTACTTAGGGATATGGTTTAGGGGGTAGACAGGAGCGGTTGGATGTGATGATCTCAGAGGGCTTTTCCAACTGAGCGATTCTGTGATTCTGTGATCCCAGCCCCAGTATACAGGAACTGATGATCTGTCTCATTTCCTGTTACTTTATATCTAAGCCCCTTGAGCTGCTATCATCTTTCTAGAAGTAAAATGCACTCTTTTGCAAGAAATAAGGCTTGCCACCAGGAAATACTGGTGCTTTCAGTGCTTTAATTGTTCTTCATCTGCACAACAATCTCAATCCATTAAAATTACTGAAAAACACCTTTGATTTAGAACTGCTACCCTTTAAGAACTCATTAAACTTTTACTTACAGGCTGTTGCTCATCTAACCTAATACCATTATTCAGTGCCATTTCTATAAGAATTTACTGAATTTCTGTAGCCAAAGGTTCTTCATACTCACTCCCAAATAACAGGATATGAACGTCCCTTTAATTTTTATTCAAAGTTTTGAAGAAACAGAATATAGAAAACCATACACAATTTAACTGGATTCTTCCAAATATTACAAAGCATTAAGGAGCAGCGCACGCAAATTAAATCCAGATTCACACTTTTAAAAAGCCACATTTGACCACATGATCAGGTTTTTTGCAAGGTTTACCAAAAAAACAAGAAAAAAGGAGGAAGGACAGGAGGGAGGGGGAGATAACTGATTAGTTATCTATGTTGGGACATATTCCCAAATGATGCCGAATTCCCTCAAGCTATGTTTATTATGGAAGTTCTGAAAACAGCCCACTGTTTCCAAAAACACAGTGGCCTCTTTTGCAGAGGACAGAAAGGACCCAGGTCTCTAAAGAAGCTAAAATCAGAAATAATGAACACAGGATTTGTATTTACTGAACTGCAGACACACTTAGCACTGTTTTTAGTTACGCAAACATCAGACACTGATATTGCCCTTCTTCCTCCAAAAACTATGCAAGAAGCCAAAACCAAGACCAAGACCAGAAATGAGTAGCCCTGTTTCTAAAGAATTCAACTAAGTGGCAGGATGGCAGCAAATTCTCTGAAACTGATGAACGATTAAAACTGTAAACACGCTTCATCCTTGCGATGACACAGCCAAGCTAGTTCTTCCGACTTAGGAAGATTTGACCTGAATACAGGTTGGCGTGATAGGCAGAAATTAGACACCTCATCAAACAGACCCATTTTATTTTGTGATTTCATTTCAGTCTTAGGTCTTTTAAAAGCAGGACTTCTGCTTTTATGAAGAGAAAATCGGAAGGATCATTTCCAGTTCCCAATCTTTTTGGCTCAGAGCCCAGAGCCTTCGTTGCTGTGAGCTGAAATAGTCTCAGCTGAAGAAAAGGAAAACAGAAAGAGAGTGAAAGAAGAGACCTTTCCCAACAGCTACTGTTGGATTCCCTTTGAAGTGATACTGATGGTTGTAGCATGTGTCATCTCCTCACCTCCTACTTTGTTCATCCTAACGTTTAGGCACAGCAGCAGCATTACGTACAAACTACTGTGAGAAAGAAGTGACGGATAAACTATGTTTTCACATATTTCATCTTGCAAACCTGTTATTTCATCTTGCAAACCTGTTGCCCTCAGCAAATTCAGGCCAGAAAAACACCACTTGCAAGATTCCAACTGGTATGTATTGCTTTGCTGCTGACAAAGGTCTGCTGCTGACTATCTCTGTATCTAACCTGTTTTCTCTGCTGAAAGCTGCTGGATTTCATTCTTTACATTAAGTCCAGGCCTATTTCTAATACACCTGTTTGAGGATGAAGAGGCGTGACTTCCGAGTTCTGCTGACATACCCATCTTCTCAAGTTCACAAATGCTGAAACTCCATTTCTAATGAGTACTTAGCATAGGATCATTTTAAAAAGCTTCACAATTCATCTGAAAGGGATTAAGAGCTGTTCATGCCTGACTGCAGAGGTTACATCTCTGTCTTCCTGGAGGAAAGCATTAATAAATGAGGTAAAAACACCAGCTCCTCCATTTATATATAAGCATTAGCTTTTGCTGAATACTTACCATAACATCATATTATGATACTATCTCATGACAACTAAACTTTAAAATCATAATGGTAACATATCCTCACCTTCTTCCTGGAGAATTAATAGAAAAAATTTCCAGTAAACATTTAATACTGCCAAGAAATGGAATGTGGCTATAATATTTTATTTTAATTATTTCTAGACCTCTTCATAACTTCCACTTTCACCTTCATCACCACTACTCACTAACTGACTGCATAGCAATTGTTACCACTTCATGGGAAGCAAGTGTCCTACAGGGTAAAATACCGAGCTGATGTTGCATCACTGCTTAGGAATTTACATAACCTACTAATTAACTTCTGGAACTGTAAGTTAATTGATGCAAAGGTCTTGAATATTACTGCAAGTGCTTGGTTTCCCCCTCTTGAAATAATACCCTCAAACCTCTGGTACAATGAGAAACAATGCTTTCATTCCTGTTAGGAAATGCTCTCCAAATCATCCCGAGTGCCATCGCATGACACATGCAGGACAACCAAGCGATCAG
>NW_010182011.1:0-3282 GCF_000695765.1 Mesitornis unicolor
GGGGTCCTAGGGGGGGGAGAAGACATAGGGGAGGTCCCCATTAGCATCACTGTTCCCCCCAACAAGATCCCAAATTTGGGGGGTCCCCACACTCACCCTGCTCCACGACGTCCCCTCCTGCTGGGGGGCACCCATGGGGTGGGGGCGTTTGGGTGCACCCCCCCACGGCGCTGTGGGGGCGGTAGAGGGGCACCCCCCCGGCACCTCGGCTCTGGAAGAGGGGGTTGGTGTGGAAATGGGGCTCCTCCTCCTCCAGGTCCTCCTCGGCCTCGGCGGTGTCCTCCTGGGAGGAGCGGCCATTGTCATCATCATCATCATCATCATCATCTAAGGATGAAGGGTTGTTTGTAATCTTTCAAAAAGCATTTGATGGGACAGGACCACCCTGTGCTTTAGTGAGCACACCTGCCTGCACACTGCTTATTCACGGAGCACTACCCAGGGGGACACAATCCGTGGGCAGGAATTTGGGTAAGGTGGTCTCCTCCATGGGCATGGGCTTGGGTGAGGTGCTCCCATCCGTGGGAGTGAATTTGGGTGACATGGTCCCATCCGTGGTCATGGGTGAGGTGTTTCCCTCCATGGGCATGGATTTGGGTGAGATGGTCCCATCCGTGGGCAGGAATTTGGGTGCTTGGCTGAGGTGGTCCCATCCATGGCCATGTTCTCCTGTGAGAGGGTCCCCTCCATGGGCATGGATTTGGGTGAGGTGCTCCCATCCATGATCATGAACTTGGGTGACATGGTCCCATCCATGGGCATGGGCTTGGGCAAGATGCTCCTATCCATGGGCATGAATTTGGGTGACATGGTCCTGTCCGTGGTCATGGGTGAGGTGTTTCCCTCCATGGGCATGGATTTGGGTGAGGTGCTCCCATCCATGGGCATGAACTTGGGTGACATGGTCCCGAACTTGGGTGACATGGTCCTGTCCGTGGTCATGGGTGAGGGGTTTCCCTCCATGGGCATGGATTTGGGTGAGGTGCTCCCATCCATGATCATGAACTTGGGTGACATGGTCCTGTCCGTGGTCATGGGTGAGGGGTTTCCCTCCATGGGCATGGATTTGGGTGAGGTGCTCCCATCCATGGGCATGGGCTTGGGCAAGATGCTCCTATCCATGGGCATGTTCTCCTGCAAGATGGTCCTATCCATGGCCATGGCTTTGGGTGAGATGGTCCTGTCCGTGGGTATAGACTTGGGTGAGGTGGTCCCCTTCATGGCCATGGCCTTGGGTGAGGTGGTCCCATCTGTGGGCATGAACTTGAGCGAGATGCTCCTATCCATGGCCACATTCTCTTGTGAGATGGTCCCATCCATAGGCATGGCACTGAGCGAGATGCTCCTATCCATGGGGATGAACTTGGATGAGATGCTCCTACCCGTGGCCGTGGACTTGGGCAAGATGGTCTCATCCATGGGCATGGACTTGGATGAGATGCTCCTATCCATGGATACATGCTCCTGGGAGATGGTCTCATCCATGGTCATGGCACTGAGTGAGATGCTCCTATCCATGGGGATGAACTTGGGTGAGATGCTCCTACCCGTGGCCGTGGACTTGGGCAAGATGGTCTCATCCATGGGCATGGACTTGGATGAGATGCTCCTAGCCATGGGCTTGTTCTCCTGCCAAATGGCTTCATGCATAGGCATGGCCTTGGGTGAGGTGGCCCTATCCACGGGCATAGACTTGTACGAGGTGGTGCCATCCGCAGGCGTGAACTTGGGTGAGATGCTCCCATCCATGGGCATGAACTCGGGGAAGATGCTCTCACCCTCTGACACGTGCTCACGTGAGATGCTCCCATCTGCAGGCACGGATGTGGATGAGTCGGCCTCACCCGTGGGCATGGACGTGGTGCCATCCGTTGGGCCACGTCCCTGCGCGGTGGCCTCATCCATGGGCACGGACATGGGGGAGACGCTCCCATCCACGGACACGGATCTGGGCGAGATGCTCCCATCTGTGGGCACACGGCCACGGCGCTCCTGGGAGATGCTCCCACCTATGGACACGTGCGAGATGTTCTCATACGTGGATCCATGGCCTCGGTGCTCGTGGAGGATGCTCCCATCCATGGGTATGGACTTGGAGGAGATGGTCCCATCTGTGGACGCGTGGAAGAAGTTCTCATATGTGGCTCCATGGCCCTGGTGCTCGTGGATGCTCCCATCCATGGGTATGGACTTGGAGGAGATGGTCCCATACATGGACATGTGGAAGATGCTCTCAGATGTGGACCCGTGGCCTTGGTTCTTGGGCGAGATGATTTCATCCATGGCCATGGAGTTGGGGGAGATGCTCCCATCTGTAGGCACGTGGCCATGGCGCTCCCGTGAGACGGTCCCACTCGTGGACATGTGGAAGATGCTCTCATGTGTGCATTCGTGGCCTCGGCGCTCACGCAAGATGCTCTTCTCCATGGGCATGGACTTGGGGGAGATGGTCCCATCTGTAGACGCGTGGAAGATGCTCTCGGATGTGGATCCATGGCCTTGGTACTCGTGGAAGATGCTCCCATCCATGGGCATGGACTTGGATGAGATGGTCCCACCCGTGGACAAGTCAAAGATGCTCTCCTGTGTGGATCCATGGCCTTGGTGTTCATGCAAGATGTTCTCCTCCACAGGAACAGACTTGGATGAGATGGTCCCATCTGTAGGCACGTGGAGGATGCTCTCCTGTGTGGATCCATGGCCTTGGTGTTCATGCAAGATGCTCCCATCCATGGGAACGGACCTGGGGGAGATGTTCTTAACCACGGGCATGGACTTGGGCGAGACAGTCCCACCCACGGACACGTGGAAGATGCTCTCCTGTGTGGATCCGTAACCTTGACCCTCACGCAAGATGCTCTTCTCCATGGCCACGGATTTGGATGAGATGGTCCCACCTGTGGACACGTGGAAGATGCTCTCAGGTGTGGATCCATGGCCTCGGTGTTCGTGCAAGGTGCTCTCCTTCACGGCCACAGCACTGGACGAGACGTCCTTATCCATGGCCACGGCCTTGGACGAGATGCCCCCACCCGTGGACACGCGCTGGTGCGAGATGTTCCCTGCAGCCCCACGCCGCTGCGGTGCCACACTGGGCACCACGTCCCCGTGGTGGTGGCCGCCGTCCGCTTGCCCCTCGATGGCTCCTTGGAGCTCCCAGACGCAGAGCTGGGCTTGCATCAGGCTGGCCCAGAAGACGTCGGTGCCGGTGGGTGCCATGGTGGGTGTCACGGTGGGTGCCATGGGGGAGGGCACCCCTTTGTCACCCGTCCCCGAGAAGAC
>NW_010182011.1:3367-3701 GCF_000695765.1 Mesitornis unicolor
CCCCCCCGCCGGCCGCAGGCGGCTGCCCCTTGTCCTGCCCCTCCGTGCGCCGGTGGCCGGGCCCATGGCCGTGGGTCAGCCCTGGGGGAGCAGGAGAGGGGTGGGTGAGGGGAGATGGGGGAGGGAGGGAAGGAGGGGAGGAAGAAGGGAGGAAGGAAAGGAAGGAATGGGAGGGAAAGGTGGAGGAAGAAATGAAGGGAGAAGAGGAGGAAGGAGGGAGAAGGGAAGGAGGAAGGAGGGAGGAAGCACAGGAGGAAGAGAGGAAGGAAAGGAAGGAATGGGAGGGAAAGGGGGAGGAAGAAATGAAGGGAGAAGAGGAGGAAGGAGGGGGAAG
>NW_010182011.1:3758-4007 GCF_000695765.1 Mesitornis unicolor
GGAGGAAGAAATGAAGGGAGAAGAGGAGGAAGGAGGGAGAAGGGAAGGAGGAAGGAGGGGAGCAAGGGAGGGAATGAAGGAGGAAGGAAAGGAAGGAAAGGAAGGAAGAGGGGAAAAGGAGGAGGGGAGGGAGGGAAGGATGGAAGGAGGAAGCAGGAAGAAAGGAAGGAAGCAGGGAGAGAGGGAAGGACGGAGGGAAGGAGAGGGGAAGGAGGGATGAGGGGAGGAAGGAAGGAAGGAAGGAGGAAG
>NW_010182012.1:0-1578 GCF_000695765.1 Mesitornis unicolor
GGTGGTCCCTGGTGCCCGCAGTGATGCCCGCCCGGCGGCAGCCCAGCTGTCGAGGAAGCTGCTGCCACTTTCCAGAGCTGTAACTGTGGGTCGGCTACTTCCTTGCTAAAAAGCATGCCCAGTGTTTTAACTACAACTTGTGTTGTAAAGCCACTGGTTTTCTAAAGTCTTAAGTTTAAAGTCTGTATATGTTAGTGGTCGGATTTTGGGGCGTAATGGGCAGTCAAAATTTTGGTCGGGTGATTGCAGCAGCTGTTGTAATGATAAGGCTTGATAAGACTTTTCCAATTGCTTGAGCAGTTTCCATCAGATGTCCTACTATAGCACAAAACCGGTAATTAAAAAACTCCAGACACTGGAATTGTGGCCCCCTTCAATCCGTCTTAAGAACAAAATTGTAACCTGAATAGTAGTGCTGCATTTAAACATGGGTGGTTTGTGCTAGAGTTACATAGTAGAGAAGATGTGAGGCTAGATCATTTCTGTATTGAGGCTTTTTTATCTCTTCCAAGGCATTTATTTTGCTGAAGCAGAAAAAAAGCCTAAACCCACAGGCTTATGACAGTGGTTGTGTAAAAGGAGGTGTAATTCTGTCCCTATAACTTTTTTACCAAATAGTGGAAAAAAGGTCTTGTAGGAAACAAGATTTTATCAACATACAAGTATTTTTGGTAATGAAGGAGTACTAGACGTAGAAAGAAATACTTGTGTATGTGCTTCTTTTGTATATAATCTTCAATAAGGAAGAAGAATTTCAGTCTCATTTTGTGACCAAGTGAAGATTCTGTGCCTTTTGTATGCTGTAAATAGGAAGAGTCTGAAACTCTGCCTCAGACTTTGTATATAAAAAGGTGCTCTTTAATGAATCTTAAAAGTCTGTTGGTCGTCCAAGTAATTTGCCAATTAGGCAAAGCTTCCACTGTCCTTCCAGGCATGGCTGACTACTTCAAACCATTCTTATAAAAACTAGACTATTAAAAAAAAAAAGCCCAGCAAACAAACCCACATAGAAAACCAAGGATTTCTTCCTGACAGTTCTTCCCATTATGTAGCACTGTTCCTCTGTGATAGTAATGTCTGAAGAATAGTTTACTGCCTCCTGTGTTTGCACAAAAGATGCAATTGTTTGCTGCTTTACCTGTGTATAAACAAGTGAGATGTCACGTCTAGGCTGTACTCTGTTTTAGTGCTTGATCTTTGGCAGTCCTTTCCTGGGAATAAAAGGTACTTTCTGAGCACTCCTACCAGAGAGATAGGAGATGTGTGTAGTCGCCACAGAAAGTCCTCTTTGGCATTTGAAACAAGTTTCCAAGTGTTCTTATAAATATAACTTGGCTGGAAGGGCAGTCTTTGTTGAAACTAATTAGTGTCTTTTTCTCCCGTGTCTTTGTAGAGGAATGGCTCCTTGTTGGTACTAAACAAGGGCATCTTCTTCTTTACAGGATCAAGAAAGACATAGGTAAGTTAATTAAAAACATGGCACAAAGTGTCGATTACATTATTTTTTTATTTCCTGCTCTCTCAGAGGTTGTTGTGATGTTAACACAAGTATGTTTAATTGCTGGTTTTTTTCCCTAC
>NW_010182012.1:1609-4313 GCF_000695765.1 Mesitornis unicolor
ATGAATATCTGTGTGGGATCTCTGGTAAAAGTGCACTTACCATTTATCAAATGTCTAAGAAAGATAGCAAATAGTATCAACTTTTTTCTGTTTTAAAGTATGCTTTATATCAGGTTTCCATATGTTTGAATTTATAGTAAGTTAGTGTAATTTTTGTGAAAGCAGAGCACAAACATGCACAGAAGCAGTGCAGTGTGCTACCTGCCAGAGGTTTGGTGTTTGTCTTCTGTTAATGAAGAACTGGGTTAGTGAAAGAGCAGCTTCATTCAGTGGGCCCATGAGCATCAGGGGATGGGAAGAGGGATCCCTCCTAACTCGTTCTGTCATGTGCTTACTCTTGACCCTGCCTCTTTGACAGTCATGAGTGTCCATGGTCTATTCTAGGAATGCCACGAATAGAACTGTTCTATTTTTGGGTTAGTTAAAATCGATTTTCACTAAACAGACTTGTATTTTGCATTATCTGCTGTTATGTACAAACCGATGTTACTGAACGCAGTAAGGCAGCATAGTGTGGGAGAGGAAAGAAAACCACAAACATCTGTTTCCAAGTTCATCAGCTCTTGGAAGGATGTTCATTTGTAGCTTCTTGGACTCTAGAGACTGAATTCAGCTTGCTTTTTCTGAAACTTGTAGTCTGTCTGTTCCAATCAGAACATGCTAGTCTTGAGTTGCTAGTGCCTTATCTCACGTGGTAAATTTCTCCCCCTTTTTTGCATCAATGCCAGGAGAGGTTATGTCATCAGAAAGTGTCTGTAAGTCTTTATCCCTAAAACTCCTTTTAAACCCTTGTGGTGTAGTGTTTCTTCTTTGTCTACTTTGCAGTGCCGTGCTCCTTAGCGATTTAAATTGCTGATATTTGATTGATGTGGATAAAGTCTTTATGGGTTTCTTTGTATCTCTGGGGTTCAAAATATTTAAATATAATCCTTGTAATCTGAAATTGCAGCAGGGCAAAAAATGTAATTACTGGTGAGGTCCTTGGATGGGTACATTTTCATCTGACTGTGTAGAAGAAGTCTGATGCATTTAGCTATTAAGTAAAAGATAGCATAGATACGTTAGAAGAGCTGTGGCTGAGTTTGCTGTCATAGTTTTTTGTAATCTGTTTGCTGTAAGATGTATTCAGCCGTAAATTTAAGGGCAACTTCAGTTCACATACTCTCTCAAATCTTTCTGGTAGGTTGCAATAGGTTTGAAGTGACACTAGAGAAATCCAACAAGAACTTCTCAAAAAAGATTCAGCAGGTAGGAAATACCATCTTCTTGATGTGGGCACAGTTTTCCAGTGTTTTCAGCCAAGAAGTGGAATATCGAATGGACTTCTGGAATCTCTGCTAAGCTTAACAAAATATTCCCCAAAACTATAGATTCTTCTAGAGGTGGCAAAGCCTGGTATTTTTGCCTGTTTTCCATATAACAGGAGTGAGCTTGGTTTGGTTGCTGAAGCAGAAAGCAAAAAATTGGAACTTAACAGATTTATTTTTGGCTTTAACGGAGATGCTGCTGTTTGCAGTAAATCTTCAGCTGCTCTGACTGAGAATATTTGTGAAAACAATGGGAATGCACTGACAGACTGTGATGTGTATTTTGACTCTTGGATAAAATGCTATAGGAATGTGAATGTAACTTATCTTATTTGGAATTTAGAACTAAGGTAACTGATTATCTGCTGCCAGTCTTACTACTGTTTCATTTTTTAAAGAAAACACACAACTTTGGCTCATTGATTGTATTGATATTCGGGAAAGCGCTTTCCTCAGAGATTATGTAGCCTCTTTCAGCAACACTCTGCATATCCTGTAGAAGTACTTCTCTGCTAGTAACATACTACTTATCATAGCATTTTTACCAGCTTAGGTTGCAAGCTCTGTGTGCTAGCGTGTAAAAAATGGGTGTAAATGAAAGGGGTTGCAGTAGCTGAAGGAACGTTGTGCGTAGATAACTGCCTTGCTGTTTTTGTTATTTTGAGAGTATCCAAGATGCATTTTCTTATATTATTTATAGTCAAGCCTTGTTCAGAGGTTTAGTTTATGAATGGACTTACTGATAGAATTCTTTCTTTCAGATTCATGTTGTTTCTCAGTTTAAAATTCTGGTCAGTCTATTAGGTAAGTGAAGAAAATGTTTAATATTTAATGAGCTCTTCTCAACGCAGCCACTCGGCTGAACGTGAATGTGGCCCCCGTTCCACACACCTGCATAGCAGTCTAGCTGTTGAAGAGTCATTGTGTAGGATTTTGGCTTTTTCACTTTGTAGAGGAAGCATTCTGCAGGATAGCTCGAGAAGCAGCTTTGCTTGGTGTAAGCCAGCTTGGAGAACAAAGCGTTAACGCTAAGTTTTGTGATTGAAAATGAAAAGCTACATAAGTGTGTTAAAGTGTTTGTGCATATATGCACGTGTGTATATGTACAATTTTTGTTTGTATTGGCATGTGTGCATTACTTGTATACATACATGCATGTGCATGTGTATGCACTGCATGATAGGGACTAAAACTTCCATCCAAAGTTGTCTGATGTATTAGACTTGATGTGTTACACCAAGTCCAGTTTATATGCAGATGGTGATCTTTTACCATCATGTGGAAGATCTAAGTGTGCTTATCTCTGGCTGTATTTGTTTAACCTTATGATCTTCCTATGTCTTTTTTTGCTTATGTTGCTACTCCCTTCTTTATGATCTCCAAGTCCCGGCTCTTCC
>NW_010182012.1:4344-26339 GCF_000695765.1 Mesitornis unicolor
GATTTCTGCTCCCTGCGTCCTCGTGCGTACAAAAACTTGACCTTGGCACCCTCCACTTGCAAATGTGCACTTTCTGCTAATTTCAGGAGCCAGTTCAAAATGGTCTTTGTTCATGCAATCTTCCAGCATGAACTTGCTCTGCTCTGGGCTGCTTGCTGTCCCTTCCACTCCTCCTTCCTCTGCTTGGTTAGCACCTCTGCTCGGTTCATTTGTGTCATTTTACCAGCACTGATGTCAGTTGTCTCTTCTGCATTTATTGTCTTGTAGTGGTGTATGCCTTAGCACTTGCTTTTCAGCTTTTGGGAAAGCATTCCTTTTCTTGCAGCTCTTAGTTTCACAGGTTCTTCTTTTCATGTAAACATAAAATGTGATAACCTATTTAAATTAGCAATAAGCTTTATTTGTATTAAATACTGAATAATAATTGGAATTTTGTTTAAAATAGAAAATAACATTTATGTCCATGACCTGTTGACATTTCAACAAATCACCACGGTTTCCAAGGCAAAAGGTGCATCTCTCTTCACTTGTGATCTTAAGGTAAGAGGAGGAACACAATGGCTCAGATGTCCTTACTGTTTGTAATAAGGTTGACTTTTTAATCTTCTTGTAAAGATTAGGTCTGTTAATTTTGTGTTTTGTGCAAGTTGCTTGGGTACTAATGCTTTTTAGAGGTAGACCTACTGTATATTGAAGATTTGCTTAAGGCAACAGTTTTAAATGTAGTCACCTTCTTTTTCTTTGCGTGCTTCATAAGATATCTTTCTGTGCCTGTTGTGATTGTAGCCTTTAACCTCCCTGTGCAAAACTTCAGGGCATTTTTATCCTGCAATAACTTTTGTCATCTTTTTTGCAGTGTTGTCTTTAACATAAAAGTCATTCCCTTCCCTAAAATTGCCAGTGTACTAGCTCATAGTGGTTCCCTTCACTAAGCATCTCCATCACTGCTTTTGTTACATCTTTGTTTCTGTTAGACTGTATTGGCCCAAGGAGTCTCAGGGCAGTTGTGGCAGATTGAGGCCATAAGATGGTTCATTAAGGTATAGCAATCCTCTGTTCATGTACTGTGGCTTCTTAAGTGACTCACTTCTGTCCATGTGAATTTCTCAGCCTACCCATGACATTCAGAAACATTATTCATAACCAGAAGAGATGGTTTACTGCACTTTACCAGTGCTTTTATCTCTTTGTCCCATAGGAGCTTAGTCTTAAATGTTTTCTAACAAATACTTAACATTTTCTTGGTGTTAAAACTAGTGATACCTTTCAAAGCACCATTAAATCTGGTCATTCTAAAGTGCCTTATTGTTTGTGTGTAGAGGCACTTAGGTTTGCTGGTGTTTCTTGTCAGGAAACTTTTCCAATAGGTTAGAATATTAAACAGCTATTCATGTTTTTATTTGCCAGTATGACACGTTCTTTGCATTGTTCCATGTCCTCCCTTCTCCTGTACTACATAGAGTTCAAGCTATTTATTCTGGTATTCAGGGCTGGGCTGACAGCTCTCTACTTATCTTCTGTTTGTGTGTGTGTATGGCTTTGGTGCTCCCAATCACTGCCAAAGTTAATTTTTAAGGATCCCGTCCCACTTCTCTCTGTGCTTCCTTGTTCAGGGAATGCCCTTCTGGCGCGGATGAACAATGCTGCTCTTCAGTTGACAGCTTTGCTTTACACTGAGGATTCTTTTGGCCTTGTATTATCTTACCCCTTAGCTTGAGTGTTGCTCTGTTTTCACAGCAATCAGATACAGGGGAAGAGGTGCTGAGAATGTGTGTGGCAGTGCGGAAGAAGCTACAACTTTATTTTTGGAAAGACAGAGAGTTCCATGAACTACAGGTGAGTTGTACTGTTTCTATAGTTTAGCGTGCCTCAGCAGGGAGCGTAGGTGCTCTTTACTGCTTGCAATGCAGTCCCTATTACTCAAAGGCACTGCTGACGTTCAGAGTATTGACTGCTGCTGCTTTTGCAGTGACTTAACAATGAAGCAGCAAATAAAAGTCAAAATACATGGTTAAATAACACTTAATGACTTCAGTACAGTTTCATAAACTAAATCAAAGACTGTGTTCTAGATTTTAACATTTTGGTTGTACTACGCTTGAAATGTATTAGCGTGCAGCCTCTGTAAATAACAACAACAATAACATTATGGAAATGGGTCTGCTTTTACCCAAAGTTTCCCAGGTATGTCATTAAGACAGAATGTGGTTACTGACAGCAAGCACACAGAACTGCACCTGTGAATACCAGAATGGTAACATAACCCATGAAAATGAGTAGCAAATGTTTTAGCTGTGCTGTTCTTCTAGGAAGCTATCAGCTAACTTGGAGCACACCTCTTCACTGTGCGTGAATCTAGCCTTTTATTTGAATAATTACCATTCCTTGACCAGCAAAAGCTGGGCATATGTGGTGGGGAATATGGTGTCAATAGCACTGCTGTCTGTTACATTCTGTGTTGCCAGATTTGACTTTTGCTTTTCTCCTGTAACAGCTGTTTTAACTTGTTTTCCCCATTTTCCTCAGGGAGACTTCAGTGTACCTGATGTACCCAAGTCTATGGCGTGGTGTGAAAACTCCATCTGTGTAGGCTTCAAGAGGGACTATTACCTGATACGGGTAAGAGTGGGGTTTGGAATACGGTGTTTAAGAAGATTTGGATAGCAGTAGACACTATGGAGGCTGCTTCAATGCTCGAGGGTTTAGCTAACAGATGTTTATGAAAAACAGCATGTGTGCTCTTGGTGTATATGGTTTTGGAAAGGGCAGTCGAAGTCTGTCCTTTTTAAACTGATATTTTGTCAGCAAGTGATAGTCTCTTTATTGCTGTTGAAGCTCTTGCAGAATAAAGGCATTGTAGAAATATGTTTTGGTTTGGCAGAGTCTGTGTAAGCTCAGTTTGCATTTTATTTAATGTATTAAGAAAGGAGATAGCTCTCAAAGGGGAAAAAAAGATCAAGACTATCTTCTTATTTGGCAGACAGTGGAGCTTATCCATTTCTTTCTTTTTTTTTTGATTCTGTTTATGAACTGTAGTCATTTCAGTTTGAAAGTCTCTAAACACACTGTTGCTAATTTAGTATTACAGTTTCCACTTATGCTTCATTGGACAGCTAGATTCAATTCTCTTTCCTGCTTTTACAATTGGCTTCTGATACAGAAAAATGAGATGAAGATGAGGTGCACCACATACGTACGTGTACATACGTGGATGGCAGCACTGACCTGTAGTCGACAGGAAAACTGCACAGTAGTTTTTGCAGTCACTTCAGACTGACACTACTCACAAAAGCGATACCTTTCTGCAGCTCTGTCCTAGGTGTTGATTTCTGCTGTTCTAGTGCTACAAGTAGCTGTGCAGCTGCTCAAGCAACCAGAGCGGAGACTTGCTGTCCAAGTATCTTCTTTGGGTTGGCTCTGGTGCTTCACTGATCCATCCTTGAATGGCTTCATTTCACTTAAAAGGCAGAAAAAATATAAATGGTTTTATGGTATTGTTTTATCCTGGCTAGCTGGTGATTTGTAAGAATGCTTGAGCTGTAACACAAGGAAGGCAGCAGGAACTTGTAGCTGGAGTTGAAGGAGGAGGATTTTTCATTTTGGTGGCAGTGAATTGTCAGATCAGCTAATGAAGCGTCTCTTTGGACTTTTTTCTTCTGGTGGATTCAGTTCCCTGGGCAGCATGTGTCCACACGACTGAGTGGCTAGGGTAGGGAAAAATGGTAGGCAAGTTGCTGAGTTTTGTAGTTTGTTTTCTTTGTGGCAATGCTCATTCATGCCACAATAAACCATGATCAAGTTTTGGCCTAAATGGAGTCTTATGGTTATATCAAGAGCTGTTTGGTCACTTTAACTGATGATGCTACTGTGCTATGCATTTTATAAACCCATATGAACTACATGCTCAGCTCAGCTACTGTTACAGTAACAGGATTAAATCATCTGAGGTACAAAAGTACTAATTCTTTATTTCAAAATTATTTACAAGCAAGATAAATGATGACATGCAGAGTATTTTATCGCTACTCTTTAAAATGCACTTGTCCTGTAAGTGATTCGTCTGGGTTGTGAATCATTCTAGGGGGTTTTTGGCTTTGGTCTTAAGCAGCTTTGAAATAATGGCTGTTTTGAACAGCAGTTTTCCATTTTCTTTATTATCCTAGGTGGATGGAAAAGGATCCATCAAAGAATTGTTTCCCACAGGGAAGCAGCTGGAACCATTGGTAGCTCCTGTAGCAGATGGAAAAGTTGCGGTTGGCCAAGATGATCTCACAGTTGTGCTCAATGAAGAAGGGATCTGTACTCAGAAATGTGCCTTGAATTGGACAGATATTCCCATAGCCATGGGTGAGAATTGGCAGTGATATTTTTTTTTATTTTTTTAAATTTGCTTCTTTAGTCCTTTGCATATGACAGAATTGTTACATTCCTGGTATTTAGAAAGTAGCTGGGTTTGGAGTGTGACAGTTTCTGAAGTGTTTAGAGTTGCACTCTGAGTGAGGAAGGTTTCATGTGTTTTTGCGTTTCTTCACTGTCTTTGTTACTGGTCTTTATGTCTGTCTCCTCAGAAAATAGGCATATTGCATATCTTTTAAGAAGATTTGAAATAGAAGATAGTGCATTTAAGCACTGTAGTTCTGGGCACCTGAGTGCCACAGAAATTCCTTATGTTGAAAGATGAACAGAAGGCTTGGTAACAAGTTGCTGTCAGTGTTGGGCATTGAGTATTGCTTTTAATAAGCAAAAAAGGGACACATTTCAAGGGGAAAAAAGAATTGAATGGAAACCTTACTGTAAGTCATGGTTTGTTTCAAGGCGTGCTTGAGAACAACAAACTTAGCATTTTTCACTTGTTTCACTAACAGAACACCAGCCTCCCTACATCATTGCTGTTCTGCCAAGGTATGTGGAGATCCGCACTTTTGAGCCCCGGCTGCTGGTACAGAGTATTGAGCTGCAGAGACCACGCTTCATCACCTCTGGAGGGTATTAAGTATAACTGATTATTACTTTTGTTGGCTGGCTGGGTGTACGGCAGCACTCTGAAAAACTGGGAGAGGAAGGGCTTTCCTAACTCCTCCAGCTTAAGAAGTAGCATTGAAGCAGTCCATTGTTTTTTTATGAACAGATGGGCAGAGGCCATGCCTTGAGGAGTAAATGGCAGAATTGAGTGTCTTGGTGAATTCCTTATCACTGGAGATAGATTCTTCTCATTTCTGCATTGCAATGTTGCTCGATGTACCATTGCATGTGATTGATCCGTGTGTGTATTAACCAGGACTGGTGTTTTTTTGGGGTAGGTTATTGCTCCTTTCTAAGTGCTAGAACTTAGTAACTGACCTTTTTGTTGTCTTTACAGCGCAAATATTATATATGTGGCCAGTAATCACTTTGTTTGGCGGCTCATTCCAGTGTCAATAGCCACACAGATCCAGCAGCTTCTACAGGATAAGCAGTTTGAGTTGGCTTTGCAGTTGGCAGTAAGTACTCGAAAACCTTTAGATTTGCAGTGGATGCACTCGTGCAAAAGTACACAAAAGGATGTTTGCCTTCTGCTTGACTGTAGCTAGTCTGGAAAGTTGAACCTCCTTAATGTCCACTTTGCACAAACTGGTAAACTCTAGCTTTTTTTGACTTAAGTTTTAGTTGTGTTGCCACTTTCCTATATTAATCTATTTTAGATTTTGAGATATCATCTTGTATATGAATGATTATCTCATTTTAGCTGTTTAATTGATTACTTTCTTTTAGTCTTTGAAGGCAGTTGGACTTTAAAGTCTTGAGGTTGCTTGTAAATAGTTTTGCTGGAGTTGTGTGTTAGTTTTGTCAAATGACCAGGATTTTTTGTAATGAAAACGTAATGGCCTTACTCCTGAAAAGTAATGATTTTAGAGATGATAAAACAGCATATTTAAATATATTGCTCTTACTGTTTTAGGATTCTCTGGTTTCTCAAAATTTGCTTGGAACTACATTAAAATGGATTAAATGCATTTTGTATTGCTAACTTGAAAAAAAATTTGAAAAGGTAAATAAGTGAAGAGAGAGTTGCTGTGACAGAGTCAGTCTATAGATAACCACAGGTAGCTTTCAAACCTTCCTGGTTCTGTCAGAGACACAATAAGCGTAGCACCTGAGAATCACCATCAGAAGGGTTCACTTTGGAAGTTCATCCTTTTCCTTTTTGCTCTCTGCAAAGGATAATATTCCTGTTATTTCTGTAGAGTGTTTCATTCTCATTTATGAGGCCCAAGAGTTATTGATGTTCTTTAATTCGTATGCCTGTAGGAAATGAAAGATGATTCAGATAGTGAGAAGCGACAACAAATTCACCACATAAAGAACCTCTTTGCCTTCAACCTCTTCTGCCAGAAGCGTTTTGATGAGTCCATGCAAGTTTTTGCCAAGCTTGGTACAGGTAAATACTTAAGTTGGCATTGAGATACCTGAATTAAGAGAAATGAAATGAAGCTCACAGACTACTGTGTAGGGTGTGTGTTTGTTTTTGTTTTTTTTTCCTGTTTTGTTTTGTTTTAGAACAGTGGTATCTTGTGCAGACGAGCCCCCTAAAAATGGCAAATAGCCTAGGCAGCTATGTAGCTGCTTTGTGAAACTGCTTATAGTACTTGACTTCAGTCAGTGAGTTAACTTAAATCGTGCATTTGCCCTTTGTGCAGAATATATTTGTATTGTACAGTCTTATACAGTGTGCACAGCATGTACACAGACCCTTGAAGTTGAAGGTTTCAGCAGCTGCCAAAAGCCTAATTGTAGCTTGGAATAAAAAATAAGGAACATCTGTAGATTTGCCAAATCCTTGGACTTGGACCAAAGTGAGGAACCTTAACCCTCTTTCCTGTTTAATAGTCCAAGCTACTGAAGCCAGGAAACTTTTCTTTGGTCTTGGAAGTCAAAATAGTCTCTGATGCTGTTCCTCTGGTTCATGCCAGAATTACTGGAAGAACGCCTAAAGACCTGTACCACAGAATAGCGCTTAAGACAGATTCCTTTCTTGCTGACAGCATATCCCTTGTGCATTTAAATCTAGAACTTTTACTTTTTTTGATTGCACTTAGTATCATATTTACTTTGGAAAACTACAATGAAAGAAAAGGATTGAGAACTCAAAATACTTTAGACTTAAATTAGAGGACCATGGTTTTGAATTTGCTTAAACTCCATGAAAATGGGTTCTCATTAGTTACAGATGGTGCTATTCAGTTCTTGTTTCAAAAGCACTGTAAATCTTCTCTTAAAACATTGCTAGTTCCTAGAAATCCTTCCTGTTGTCAGAGCTGTTAATGCTGAGATTCTGCAAGCAGAGCAGTAAAGAGGATTATAATAATGGCTTGTCATCCAGGTGTGCCAAGTGTGCAGATTGGAACTTGTGCTTGGACTTTGAAACAGTCTTTCTCTTGCCTGTTTGCCTAGTTTTAGCTTCTTTTTCTGTTATCTGGAACCTTGTGGATGTACAAGGTGACTGCACATGACTCTGTTGGAAAGCTAAGCTTGGTCAAAGGTTACATACATTTAAGAGTTTGCAAAAATAATGTTATGAATGGTTACTAATGCTAGTTATCTCTTGCTTAGATCCCACTCATGTGATGGGTCTGTATCCTGACCTCCTGCCCACAGATTACAGGAAACAGCTGCAGTATCCCAACCCCCTGCCAGGGCTTTCTGGGGCAGAGCTGGAGAAGGCACATTTAGCTCTGATAGACTACCTGACTCAAGTGAGTGCTCCTATATCTATTTTTAGAGCAGAGCGATTCAGTTTTATCATACTTTGTTGGTTAACTTTGATGTGCAGGAAGCAGCACGCCTGCTCCAGCTCTGTGATGCTAGCATTAATGAGCTGTTGTTGTGGTTGGGAAACTATGACAGCAGCTTTGCAGAAAGCAGGGAAGGAAGATGTGAGGTGCCTCTCAGATATGTGGGAGACATCGCATGTGGCTTCTGAGGACTGGACAAAACTTACTCGTGGACCAGACCTGAATAGAGTCCATTATTTTATTTCTAGTAGCCTTCTGAAGGGTGTGTGAGCTCTTGATTTTTTTCTTTTTGTTTGGTGGCTGTTCTGGAGGGCACCTTATCCAGGAGAAGGGGTCAAAAGCATGCATTAGAAGGTGGAATGGAGGTAGTGGGTACTGTAACTTCCTGCACTCTTTATTTTGTTGTAGCTGGAATCTGAATTGTTCTGTTGCCATTCTTACTAGACTGCAAGGGAGCCTGTCTCTGCAGGAGGATAGTTTTTGTGCCTACTAGTTCAAAACCCAATTTGTTCTTCAGTTGTTTTAAATCTCCTCTGACTTCTCTAAAATATCTCTGTTGAGCTTAACAAAGGTTCTTCCTGACTGTTTTCTCAAGGCTGGAGAAATCTTGCAAAACTATAAATTTGCAAAACAAACGTACACACCTCAATGTGGTTGGAAAGGTGGTGTGTTTAGTAGTAACAATAACGATTCTTTAGGAAACAGTTGGTTAAAACAAGTTATTAAATAGGTTTAATTTAGTTTTTTTACTTCGTGGGTTATATTTACTTAGGTGGGATGGAGAAATCCATGCCCTTCTCCTGTTAAAATGTCATTTGATGTCTTGCAGAAAAGAACTCAGCTGGTGAAGAAGCTAAATGATTCTGACCATCAGTCCAGTACCTCACCCCTCATGGAAGGAACACCCACGATCAAATCCAAAAAGAAGCTGCTACAAATCATTGATACCACGCTGTTAAAGTGTTACCTCCATGTGAGTTTCTGCCAGACCTAGAGACCTTCCTTTACTCTGCAAGCTCTTGGAATTTCAGGATGAAATGTTTAAAGAGGAGTATAAGTATGAGCTACTTCAGAAATTCTCACACAACTCTGTCTTTGATCTGAAAACCATCTGTGAAACTTTGGTGTTAGCTAGTTTGCTTACTGATCGAAAAGTAGTTTCACAGAATAAAGCAGATGTCTGTTTCTAGTCACTGCCTCTGTCAAAACTAGACATTCCTTTGTATTTTGAAGTTCTAAGGAGTGCTTCTGATGTTGCCTTGTGCTGTTAAATGCAGGAGAGTATGATCTGTGCTGTCAACAATGTTTTTCAAAGCTGACCTCTGTTCTAGAAGAGAAATAGCTCTGATAGATTATTACGGATATGAAGATGGGCCTTGCTTTAAGATGTTAAACTGTCATTTCTAATGCTATATGACCTTTTTTTTCTTCTTCCAACTCATATTTTGTACTATAAGTTTAGAAGGTGCACGTTAGAAGAATAAGTGCTCCCTTTTTCCTTGCAGACAAATGTTGCCCTGGTGGCACCATTGCTACGTCTGGAAAACAATCACTGCCATATTGAGGAGAGTGAGCATGTACTAAAGAAGGCACACAAATACAGTGAGCTGATAATACTGTACGAGAAGAAAGGTCTGCATGAGAAAGGTAGGTATGAGGTTGAAGTGGGGAGAAGAGAAAGGATAGGAGCATGCATTCCTCCTACCGAGTTTTAACTCGTCTTCAGTGAGCAGCCAGTATTCTGAAGAAACTTTGTTTCTGGGTCTGTCTTGTGATTCAGCTGGACTTTGTTCCTGTTTAGTCTGTATTTGAAACAAAACTTGGTTTTGTCTCCGGTAGCAGAACAGGAAAAATGCACTTTTTTGTCGTTCAAGTTGGAATGATATCGTGGTTACAATGGAATGAACCTTTTTGTTGTTCTGAAAGCATTGCAGGTACTGGTGGATCAGTCAAAGAAAGCCAACTCGCCTTTGAAGGGTCACGAGAGGACAGTGCAATATCTGCAGCATTTGGGTGAGCGTGAAGGAGAACATTGTTTCTGTGAAGGTGTTACTCTTGTTGGGCTTAGCAGTTATTCTGCTGTTCAGCAACTGTCCAGAGACTATCAAGCTAAACAATATCCTTGTCACCTTGTCTGGTTTCTTGCATAATGTGAACTAATCCTTGAAGTTTGCTAGGGTCTTGTTGAAACTTGAGTACCTTACTGGAAAACATTCCTTATGTCTGATAAAAATTTCCATTGGTAAAAAACAAGTCGTAGTGTTTTGAATTTTCTTCCAGTCACTGACAAAAGGAAAGCCTAACTTTTGGATTAGGCTATCCAGCTAAAAGTCTAACTTCCAGTTGTTCCAGTTACTTCAGTACTATGATGCTTTACTACCTGTTTTGAAGTGTTTGACCATTTGCTATAGAAGTTGTTAGACTGATAGGCTGGAAATGGACCAAAGGAAATTACACAAGTGAAAAATACAGGTTTTTTTCTATCCTAATATTTTTAACACTCCAAATTGTAAGGGAAGGCTTTTGGAATGCGATTAAGACAGCTGAGTTTGGTTGTGGTCTGAATAGTTTGTGTTTGGTGCTTAGTATTTGAATTAATTCTTGTTTCTGTTTGAAATCCATATTTGCAAAGTAATGAAATTGTGACTTTAGCCTGGAATGTGTGATTTGCTTGACTTGAGTGAGGAAAAAACCAATCTGGTTTCTTCCTATAAGTTAAACTTTGCTGGCTCTGAAAGTGCTTGTGTTGTGAGTGGATGGATCTTTGGGATTTTAACATTGAGCACTGCTGTGGTGGTGTGTTTTTTGTTTTTTTATTTTTTATTCCAGGCACAGAGAACTTGCACTTGGTATTTTCCTACTCTGTCTGGGTGCTAAGAGATTTTCCTGAAGATGGACTAAAGGTAAATATAAAAAAAAAATTATTGGAGAAGAGAAGGCTCTGGGGAGACCTTATTGCAGTCTTCCAGTTCCTGAAGGGGTCCTACAGGAAAGCTGGGGAGGGATTTTTCACAAGGGCAGGTAGTGATAGAACGAGGGGGAATGGTTTTAAACTGGAAGAGGGTGCTTTAGATTAGACATTAGGAAGAAATTCTTTGCTGTGAGGGTGGTGAGACACTGGCACAGGTTGCCCAGGGAAGTTGTGGATGCCCCCTCCCTGGAAGTGTTCAAGGCCAGGCTGGACAGGGCTTTGGGCAACCTGGTCTGGTGGAGGTGTCCCTGCCATGGCAGGGGTTGGACTGGATGAGCTTTAAGGTCCTTTCCAACCTACATCATTCTATGATTCTATGCATGTGGCTGACACAGGCACTATGCCATTGAGGTTCTTAATGCAGTGTGATTCTTAGTGGGAGAATCTTAGTGAGGAGCCGTGTTAAATCCAATTAAATGTTTTCTATGTTCAGTACTGTGGTAAGATTAGCAGTAGATAGAGCAACACAGACTTTCGGGCTTTCTAATATTTTTCCATTCTTGGAGTAATACCTTATCTTGTAATAAGTAGCTAGGAACCTTTTATACATTTAATGTTGATGTTGCACTTTTTGCACAAGAATCTGAGTATTTAAATATTAAAGGTTAATTTGTTTTTCTTATTTTCCCTTTCCTTTTTGATGCGGAATTGACTCCCTGTATTTGGGAGGTGTTTGGCACTATAAAGTAAGAGTGATGTTTTTCAGGCGTAAGATACCTTCTGAATGCCTGAATAGACCGATTAGATCTTTTTTGTGCTTCTTGTGCTTATTCATTGGACATGTGATGATATGTTGGGCTTCAGTGCTTCAGAGAAAACACAACGTGGCATTTAAGATTTAAAAAAACAATCACCATTCTGCTAATAAAACTTTGTTTAACAGATATTTACAGAAGACCTCCCTGAAGTGGAAGCTTTGCCACGAGACAAAGTACTCAGTTTCTTGATAGAAAACTTCAAAAGCTTGACTATTCCTTATCTGGTAAGAACTTGATCTCTGCTAGTGCATTATATTCAGTACAACATGGTACATGTAAGGAGTTAGTTCTCCAGGCATTGAAGCCTGATGCTGTCTTAGAGAATGCTGGCTTTGCCATAAGCTCTGTAAAGAAAATATATTTAAAATGTATGAAATCCTGAAGTCAGGCTTGATAAAGGCAAGCACTGAACTGTGGCTTGCTTATAACAAATTACTTCCCAGAGAAAGTATCTACAACTGAACCTGAACATGTATTACAGGAACACATCATTCATGTCTGGGAAGAAACCGGTGCAGACTTTCACAACTGCCTGATCCAGCTGTACTGTGAGAAAGTGCAGGGCTTAATGAAAGAATATCTCAATTCTTTTCCTGCAGGTATGTTTAGACTTTTCTGCTGGGAAGGCAGGGACATGGGATACTGCAGGGGAGCCCTCACAGTGTTTTGCCGTAAGTGTAAGCCTTCCCTGTTCAAAAGAATATATCCTCAGTAATTAAGGAACTGGAAGAACAGAAGTTGCGGGTTCTTAGGAAATTCTAGTTTATTCCCTCTCTAGAGTTCTTAAGGGACCAAGTGACACTTTATTCATGATTAAGTAGATTGGCAGCTACTGCTCCCTGAATTCTGCACATTAAAGGTAGGAGAGGGTCTTGAGTGATTGAGTCTGTTGTTTAACCAGCCACTTGATGTGTTTTAGGGAGCTGAAGTAATTTGACAGGTGCACCAGAATCCTAACTGATGAGTTTCATCAGCACTTGGTTCCTCCTCATAACGATTTGTTTATCTTCTTCTGTGTACTAGTGTAGTGAAATAGGTGTAATGCCATAGCTTATGTTGTTTTCTCCTGTGTAGATAAAACTCCAGTGCCTGCTGGGGAGGAAGGAGGAGACTTGGGGGACTACCGGAAAAAGCTTCTACTTTTTCTGGAGAAGTCTAGCTGGTATGAACCTAGTCGACTGATTAGTGACTTCCCCTTTGATGGTGAGTTCAGTTTCTGTAGGTCAATTAAACCCTAGCTTATTGCATTGTATAGCAAAACCTCCTTGCTTATTCTAGAATTATGGTAACTAGAAATGGAGAAGGTGGCTCTATGTCTAGTTGCAAGTCACTGGTGTGTATACTGTGTTTTTGGTGGCACAGTTGGGCATACCAGTCTCTGCAGGATTCCTGTAGCTGTGGGCCTAAGATGTTGTGGCGTCTCCTATCACTTAAATATTTTTTCCTACCTTTTTGATGAACCTGAATTGCTCGACAGAACTGAAGTTTGGTGTTTCTTAAGGTTACTTTAAGAATTCATAAAATGTTACTGAGACTTGTGTTAAGTAGACTTACAGTCTCAGGGTAACTTTAACCTGTGCTCAGACTACACTTCATAGTTCCTTTTGTTAGTCTAGTCACTGCTGGAGCTTATCTTGTAATTTCTCTGCGTGGCTATTAACTAATCCTTCATGCTGTCACTAGGTCTCCTAGAAGAACGTGCTCTGCTCTTGGGTCGTATGGGGAAGCATGAGCAAGCTCTGTTTATTTATGTTCATATTTTGAAGGACACCAACATGGCTGAAAAGTAAGGGTGGTTTTCTTGTTTGGTTGGTTTTTTTGCAAAACTTAGTTTGCTCACTGCCCTGTGGATAGGATGTGTAGTGAAATGTTGCTGTACGTGGAGCATGAATGCTGTAAGTCTTCAGGATCTTCTGGGTTTCCGTGTTTTCTTGACTTTCAGACTCTTCCAGGTATCTGTTCATTATAGATGATGATGATGCCATCCCCTTGAGGTTTACCTTTTCATGCTCTTCTGTCATTGTTCTTCAGAGCAATGTGACTGTCATCAGTGAGTTCTTTGTGTCCACCTGTTCTTAGCTTGTGAACTTCTGTACGTCATTTTGCTTCCTTTCTGTTTGGAGAAACTTTCACTAGCCCAGATGCAAAGTTAAGCTCCCTCAGTTAGCAGAATCCTCTCTAGTAAAGATAACCCATTTTGCTAGGTGTATCATGTCAGGGAACCTTCTCAGTGAATCCAAAGGACTTAGGTAAAAACAGAATTAATTGATACTGGCAGGGGTATCTGAACATTAGGGCCTGTTCAAGGTAACTTCTTTTAAAACTAGTTTCAGCAAATGCCTGTTGGAGGACATTCAACCCTGGTACATCCTCTTTTTGATTCAGATATACTAATTAGATATATCTGCACATACATTTTTATGTTATGATGTGTTGATTGGAGCCTTTTTTTTTTTACAGAGCTGAATTAGATTTAGTTTCTGCATGAAAGCTTTATAAGTTGATTGGTAGTGGGAGACTTGCACAGTATGTCCATTTTTGCAGCATTTTAATGCAGGGTAAATGGTGTAATTTTATTATGCAACATGATCAACTGATCAGGATTGATGTACAGTGACTTAACTTCGATGGCTTCAGTAATCAAAGCATTTAAATGCTAATTTCTCTGGACTGATTCTCTGGGTTCCAAAACCATCCCTGCATTTCACTTGATTCTTCTCTGTTCTAGCTACTGCCATAAACATTATGACAGAAACAAAGATGGCAACAAAGATGTAAGTAGCTTCCTCTTTGCAATCTTCCTTTCAGTAAGGATGTATTGGACTATTCATATCGTGTTTTGGACTTTAAAGTTTTTGCTCTGTATAGTCTTTTTCAGGGTTTGTGTAGGTGTACAGGAACCTATGTGTAAGCTCTTGGAATTTAGGAATTACTAGATGATTGAGGTTTTATTTTTACTTTTTAAAATCTTTTTTATTCAGAACGTTACTGTAACACTGGAGTTGAGCATATATTCTGCAGCTAAACTTCTGATGGAATTCAGAAGACAAAATAAAGTGTGCATGTTCCATGTCTACAGAAAAGTTAATGGTAAAAAGCAACCAAGTGTTGGTTTCTCAAGGTTATAAATGAGTTATGGAAGATATAAATGATAGAGGCGTGATTCAAACTACTTTTATAGAAGAACAACTTCTTTAGTGCAGAAGAACTGACTTCTTTAGTGCAGAATGCAAGCCTAAAAAGCCTTGAAATAATTGGTACTTCTCAGTTTTTGTTCTTTTGAGATAAGAGGCGTTTAAGTGAGCACTTCAGAATTTTAAATGGCATTGGTACGACTTCCTAGTGCCATTGCTGGGTTCAACCAGCACTATCAATTGTGGATGTGTGCAGTGGTTTCAGAACTCTCCTTTTGTGTGCAACAGGTCTATCTGTCACTGCTCCGGATGTATCTCTCCCCACCTAGTGTTCATTGCTTGGGACCAATCAAGATGGAAGTGCTGGAACCTCAAGCCAACCTGCAGGCTGCTCTGCAGGTTTTGGAACTACATCATAGCAAACTGGATACCACCAAGGTAAGAAAGACCCCTAAGTACTCACTTTGTACTGTTGGCAGAAGGAGGCAGAAGGTACTGGAGTAGGCAAGTGAACAGATTGTAACAGTATCAAGCTAAATATGTCAACTTCTATTCTATTTTGTTCTCTATTCCTTTTGAATTTTTCCTAATTAATTTTATTTTCCTCTAGGCGATAAACCTACTCCCAGCAAATACACAGATTAGCGAGATTCGAATCTTCTTAGAGAAAGTTCTTGAAGAAAATGCTCAGAAGAAAAGATTTAATCAAGTACTGAAGAATCTTCTCCATGCAGAGTTTCTGAGAGTAAGTACCCACCACCTGCCATTTATTGGAATGGTGTTTTAAAACAGATGTTCAGTATTTTAATTAACTGTTCCTCATATACAATGTGTGCCCTCTAAATGGTGCTGTAGTGTGCCTGAAATTAGTAGGTGTGCACTAATGTAGATCAAACGTCCCTTTTTCAGGGCATGGCAAGTACATCCGTTTTGATTTGGATGAGGTGTCTGCCTCTCTGAGTCTCTGGACTCACAGTGCTCTGGTGTGTGTTGCAGAATGGTCTCGGAGAGCATGGCTTGGATTTCTTTCATATAAACTAAACCAGATAATGCACTTCAGTAGTTCACCTGAACACCCCTTAGTGGCTAGAATGCCTTAGTTTATGGACCAGACTAGTTAAAAGTAAAGCCCTGCAATTCATGTAAGTGTAGGTGTTCAATACCACCTGCTGTGCTCTACAGACCTGCTGCTTTTGTGCTGTACAACTTGCTAATGTAGGCACAGCCACTGGAAGTTAAATGTGGCAGTTTTCAGTTTCACCAGACTAGAAGGGAGCTGTGGTGTGGCGTTACTTTTCGAGCAAGGTTTGTTTTTTTCCATTCTTCTTTAGGTCCAGGAGGAGCGGATCTTACATCAGCAAGTGAAATGCATCATTACAGAGGAGAAGGTGTGCACTGTATGTAAAAAGAAGATAGGTAACAGGTGAGAGAGCACATACCTTGAGTTTTGGGAAAGTGAATCAAACATAATCTGGTACATTTAAACTGAAGAATGTTGCAAAAGTCCATGTGTATATACACAGAACACCAGTGTGAGGGAAACATTTGAAGAGTGTTTAAATTAAAATTTACATCGCTCAAGTGGGTGTCTGGGAAAACATCACTTAGTGAATTTTACTACAGGAGTTTAATCCTGTTTTCAGCAAAGGAGAATAAAATCCCTTCAGAAACTCGTAAGATTTCTTATTTCACAGCTCTGGAAGGCAGAAAATAACTTCTCATACTGAGTTTGTAGAATTTTCTAAGAACACTCTCTACTACCTGATAACTAGAATTAAGAAGGATGATATAAAGAATCTCAAACTAGGATACATGTGTAATAGCTTTTGATATCTGATGGCTTTGTGGTTCCCTGGCTGATTTATGTTATCCTAATTTTAGATGTCCTAATTATCTTGGCATATCTAAAAGCAGAACTAATTCTCTTTGATTCCTGCATGCCAATAACTTTTCTTCTACCATTCCTAGTAGGTAATTGTGCCTTAGTACAGAACACAAATTTTATTTGCATTTTCTTTTTCCTGTTTGAACTCCAGTGAAATGCCACATGACTTGGCTCATTTGTTGTTTTTCTTGTTGATGTTAGCCCTTCTGAGCCATCAGTAACATTCACAATGATAGGGGAAAAGTGTTTTGGAAAAAGAACCTAATGAATAAGTCTAAATATCTTTATTGCTGTATGTATTCAATATTTTGCTGTTAGTGTGTAGCATGTAGCATCAGAATTTAAATTTGCATATGCAATATTGTTTTGGTTGTTTAGGATTTTTCTTGTGCTAAGTTCAACAGGATTTTGAAGGGTAAGCATGTCAGTATGTCACACCAGTGACTTCCAAGTAAAGTGTACCTATAAAAATGGGAATAGTTATTATTTTTATGTTCTTGTTTGAATGGGGAAAACCGTTTGTCTGTACTGACAGTTGATTTTTGTCTTCTGTCTCTTTGCAGTGCATTTGCTCGATACCCTAATGCAATAGTTGTGCATTATTTCTGCTCCAAAGAAGTCAACACATTGGACACCTGACCTTGTCACAGTCAAAAATCCCAACATTCATATGAAATTCAGAACTGATGACTTAAGAAGCCGATGCCTCTGAGACTTTTGAGGCTTGTTGCTAGGTTTGCTTATACTGGATAGAAGTTGTTTGTATCTGTGGACTGACTGTACCTATCTGGCAATATTGATTTACTAGAAAATGACTTTAACCATGTTGTTATAGTGCTGGCAACTACACTGAATCTCTCGGTACTCAGATGAAGAATAGAAAATGATTTTTGTAGTGAGTTTTGTATTGCACTCCAACCTTGTGAACAAGTTGTTAGACAACTGTTCGACGTTCACCACAAGTCAAGTTTTACTATAAAACTTACCTCCTTAGCGTGACAATGTTGTGATTTGGCCTTGTATGTAAATAGTTCTTCAAAAAAAAGAGGATTCCTTTAAAGTCTTGCAGCTCTGTCAGTGTTGCATGGTGATCACCAGATGTTTGCTGTAGAGAAGGCTGCTGTGCCTATTTCTAGACCTTGAAAATACGATTTTACTTTCATCTCAGCAATGGGAATGTTTAAATGCTGGCCAAAGGAATATTTTTATGACTGCTCAGTGTTATCACCTGACCTTCTGATCTGAGGTTCCACAGGAGATAGTTGGACAAAGGGTAGGTATCATTAGTAAACTTTTTTTTTTCATTAGTTTGAGAACTGTAAATTGAATTAACTTGTGTGTTGTTTGCACTGAATATGTTCACTCTTAGCACGAGTGGAATCTTGGAGACTATTCTAAGAAAATTGAATCTGCACGCATACCAAAAAGCAAAGAACACCCTGTAAAGCAACTTCTGAAGGGAGTGAACTTATAGTTACTGCTTGAGCTTCTAGGCTACACTTGACATTCATGTATACAAGTACTTTGGTCTCTGGTTCACTTTCCAGCATGGAAGTAAAATCCAGACTATTTCATCATCTATTTTAAATGCTCTGGAACTGTGTTCTGCTCAGGCTGGTACCGTTCTTAAGTTACTCTTGGCCAGAAGGCTTAACTACAAGAACTAGATTTGTGCCATGCTCCTTGTGCGCTGTAATTTTAGTCTTAACTTATTTTTCC
The DNA here is from genome assembly GCF_000695765.1 of Mesitornis unicolor. Taxonomy (NCBI): domain Eukaryota; kingdom Metazoa; phylum Chordata; class Aves; order Mesitornithiformes; family Mesitornithidae; genus Mesitornis; species Mesitornis unicolor. The sequence goes on from NW_010182012.1 coordinate 22,584, forward strand.
ACAAACTTTATAGCAGAGTGGTCTGAGGGTTATCGAAATGTTTGACCTGTGCAGTGGTAATGAGAAGACAGCAGTAGCAAATAACTCCAAAGAGTGGCTGTTTGACTCCCAACAACCTGGTCTAGAAATACTGACAAATATGTAATTATTAAATAGTGTGGAGCATGTATGACCAGATACCACCTCTGAACAAACAAACGGGTGAATGAAGCCTGTCTGCCTAAGGTGTAGATTGGATCTCAGTTAACTTTATAGGTTTACTGAAGCCATCGTTATGTTTTTAACAACAGATCTGCTGTAGGCCGACAAAAGTCCTAATTCACTTTCGTTTGCCAGTGTTAAGTTTCCCTTGACAACTCTGTTTTTTCACTTTTGACATGTTTGTCTGTATCGTTCATAGGCCATGCGTTCTTACAGATTTCTTGGTCCAGTGGTTTGCTGTTTCTGTACTTGGATGTCTTGGGCAGTGTTGCTATCAATGTCTTTCTGCAGAGGCTGGGGAGAGGGGAATCTGTGGTGTTAATGTTTTTAACCTTGTATTTCTTCTGTTTGAAGAAGAGAGCCTAAAAATACTTACATTGAATTTGCACATTCTGTATAGATCTTTATATACTACTTCATGTACAGAAGGAAGATGGTTTGGGAGAGCTGTGTTTACAGGTCACTGAGAACGAAAGAAGGGTATTTAAAAAGGCCCTGTATTCTTTGTATACAGATATAACAATTTTGCTCTGATTTTTACCTATCTTATGTTTAGTACTGTTACTCTGATTTTTATTTACCTTCGTTATCAGCTGCCGGGAGAGCTGTATTCACAGATGAGGATCTTCATTGTGCTCTTACACAGTTAAGATTGTGCCTCTGTCCACCTCCATTGCGTACCTTTTACAGAGATGTGGTTTGTGCTGCAGTTTTTCTGTTGGTTCTTACAATGTGGTTTGGGTTTACTAACCATACAACAGGTTTATCTAAAGCAATAGATTGTAATAAATATTGTGAACCAGTGTGTGTTTCAGTCATTGTGCAGTTAAGCTTCTCTGGGCTGCTGTAGATTTATTTTATAAATATATATTTATTGATATATATTAGTCCTTTCTCCTGGAAGTCAGACCCAACGCAGGGGCTCCCAGAATCACTCCTGACTTAATATGTGTCGTTCAAATGAGGCCATGTCCTGGGAGAGCTGTCATCACATCTCAGCTTTGGTTTTTAAATCTACACGTTTATATTATGCTTGTGAATGTTCTCAAAATGCCACTAAAACCACTTTTGTATTCTCTCTTCGAATAATGTTTTTGACAGTCTTACACCATTAACTATGTGCTAATTAGAGAACACTACAATCACTGACACTTTTGAGTGGTGCTGTTTTGAAGTGGGGAGGGACACTGAGCTCTGTGTGACCAAATCAGGAGATGTTTAGATTCACAGGTTTGCAGTTGCTTGAACTGTAGGTCATAGAGTAGTCTGCTGTTGGAAGCAGAATATAGATCTTCAGCTTTCCTGTTCTGTAGAAACGGGAGGTATCAGCACTGAATGGGAGACTTTTGTCTCTGTGTCAGACAACTGAGTATACTGATATTTCTGGAGAAGACCAACCCACCAAAAAAAACCAAAACCCAAACTGAAATCTTGATACCATCCTTTGGCTCTCTTCTGATTACACACTGCATCTCAGCTCTCCTCTTAGTGCTCCTCAAGGGAGCAAAAGCGGTTCCTTGCAGTATCTATGCATGTTTTAAATACTGTATCATATAGCTGGTGATGGTGTCATTTGTTCATGATTGCTGCCAAAAAGTAACTGAATGAGATGTAGTTGTACGTCTGTCTTTATGGGGCTGCTAATCCAAGCAGACGTAAAGTTACCAAGTCAGAGGTCATTTTTGTCCCCTCATGTTTTGGTGCCATTTTGCTTGCTTGATTTCTTTGTCTGCTAGGAAATGGCAAAAGGCAGTAGCTTCTCTCTGGCTGTCAAGAGCATCTGTAGATGGCTAAAGCTGCACACAAACGCTGTTTGCTAATGGATGATCTGTGAAACAAGTCTTAAGCAATTGTTCTAAAGAGCTTTCAGTTTTTCTTGAGAGAAATTAAAGAGAGATTCTATAAACATGAGATCCCTGTGCTGAGACTTCATTGGAAGAGAACAGAGAACTTCAGAAGGTAGGTAAGTGATTTGAAATGCAATTGGGCACTCACAAGATGAAATACAGGTTTCATGTACTGTCTGTAATGAATCATTTAGAGTAAGTGTGATTTCTCCTTGTTAGAAGTGGCCTCAATTTTCTCGTAATGTGTAGTCAAGCTCTATTAGATTAAATAAAAATAAATCAGACTTACAGTTCTGGAATTTTGCTAAGAGAGAACCTAATATGACAGTGCTTCATTTTCAGTGCAGTGGTACGTAGAAATGCAAAGAAATGGCTTTTTCAGCCCAGTGTGTCTTTACCATACCATTTAGTACCACGTGAGAGCTGTACAGCAGTTGCTGGCTGTTTTGCAATGGGATTATATTTGCTTTTTGCCTGTGAGTTTACTGTAAGTCCGTGCACTCACTCACTAGCACTGACTTGTTTGTGTTGTAAATGACAGTGCCTGTGCCTTTGTTAATTGTCTTTAATTCTGATCCAGTGACTGACACTAATGACAGGAAATGATTAATGAACGGGGCCTTGTGTCACATTCTCATGTCTGCGTGCAGCTGGTGACGTGCTGCATTTCTGGCTTTCACACATTCTCTGCCACTTTCCAACTGTTGAGACGCTTGAGGGGTTTTTGGTGTGGTTTCTTTTGTTTGGTTGTGGTTTTTTTTGTTTGTTGGTTTGGTGTTTTTTTTTTTTCAGTTCAGGCTGTTTAATAAAAACCCCAGACAAGCCAACTGCCAGCCTCTGTTAACAAACTAATCATGTCCACTAAGCAACTTCCTTTACTACTTAAATGTTTTTTTAAGCAAAACGGACCCTTAAAAAAAATCTGCCCTATCTGTTGTACAATTTTTCAAAAACTTTTGGTGGAAGAATCAAGACAGTGCCACATGGAAGTGGGAATAAAGGGGGCACTTGCGCATGCTGCTCACATGAGAGGTTAGACATGGTGGTGAATTTATACTTGAGGCATCCTAATGCAGACTAAACCATGGTTTTTCCACTCAAACCTCCCTGAAACTTCTTTGAACAGCTGCAGTAAATGACAAATTCAGCTTTCCTTCAGGACTAGGATGGGATTTTTCTACTTTAAAATAATGTTTTTAGGCTACGCTTAAACCCTGAAAGTTTTGAGCCAAAATCCTAGACCAAGTTGCTGAAACTCAAAACCCAGATCGGGCCTTTTGAGGTTGTGGCTTAATCATGGAGCCAAGGCTTCCTCCTACCCAAGGCTCCCCTGTTTGGTGCCGCTTTGCCGCCCTTATCTTGCACCAGTATTTGAAAAACCTGCCGGCGAGGTTTTGAACTGGGCCATTTGGCAAGCGCAGGCCACACCTCCGCTTCTCGCAGCTGGAGCGCAGCCGGGTCCTGCGCAAAACTTCAGGCCGAGCCTGTAGCAAGGATCCCATCACAGCCAGGCGGCCGGAGACTGTTTTCTTGTGTTTCCCTGTCGGGTTTTCTGCGGAGAGGACGGGCTGTTTTCCCCATGTTCTATGAGGTACTGCGGGGCCCGTTTCCACCCAGAGTGCTGCCTTTTCTGGCAGCCGTGCTTTTCCAAAGGAAGGAGAGGAAAGAGACTGGGTTTTATCACCGGCGGGGGAGGCACATTGTAGGC
>NW_010182012.1:26355-30131 GCF_000695765.1 Mesitornis unicolor
CCTTAGCTGATAGGTTCGGCAGTGGCTTCCTGTTACTGCACGTGTGGAAAACCAGTCCTGCACTTCTGCAGGAATTAATCAAGTTTATAATTAGGGGGAAATTTTGGATAACAATAGTGCTAATGGAGATTTCAGGTTCTTATTAAATTCAAGGTCTATGTGAGGCAGCGCAGAGCAGGTCTCTGTTTCCCCTTAGGTTTTGGGGAACAGAATTGAGCTGATGCCAAGTACTTCTTTGGGAGGAGAGTCCAGAATACTGCGCTTTTCATCAGTAGAGACAAAATAGTTGCTTATGTTTTCTTTCCAAATATCTTTGATTATCATTCCCTTTCTGCTCTCTACCATGTCCTACAGGGTTTATTAATGTAGACAAAGATTAATGATTGCTTCACCCCTTGTTCATAATGCAGTGCAACCGCATTAGATAAAGTGGTTTCAATGTGTTTGCCCTTTAACTGGAGTATAATCATTCCATTGTATAAGATGGCCTGGCCAATAACCTCAATTTTTGAATTACACTAAATGTTTGTGAAGGAGCCTTTGCCTAGGAGATCTGATCTGTCATCTGATTACCTGTACCATCCCCAAAATCTACAACTTAAAGTTGAGGTGACTGTTTAATGTCACAAGATGGCTTGCTGCCTGTGTGGCTCTCTGCACTTCTGCTTGCTGTGTGATAAAAGTTCTCTCATTGACTTTATGCAGTTGTTTAGTACTTGGGAAATCAGGGTAGAAGAGACTAGTGTTAGCCTGCTGTGATTTATTTTAACCTGTAAACCACTGGATGTGATGCTTCCCCTTAGGTGCTCACTACATAAATAAATAAAGCTGTGACACTACTTAGCAAAGTTGTGCTGGCTGATAGAGTTTTGTATTGACTAGTTAAGGCTAAATGAGCAAGGGATGGGGCAGCAGGTCACCCTTTTGGCTTTGTATGTGAATTCAACGTGATCACATCTCTTAGATTTTCCAAAGTTTAGCCTTAGTTTCACACATCTAAAGACAAACAGCAATAAGCTGGGAGCAAGCCCATTGTCTGCCACTGCTGTTGTCATACCGAGCTGCCAGCACTGCTCGTGTCACTCCACTGATTATAAAACTTTCCCTCTAGAACACCATGGGTCTTAGGGCTGGATCTGAAGTCCCATTTCATGATTCTGGGTGCACACTTCTAGAAGAGGAGGGAAAGTGCAAGAGGTGCCTAGGAAAGTCAGGAATTTGCTTCTGGGTCTGGAAGCAAACTTGTGGCACTTTGACCACAAGGGAAGGAATTATGGGTGACAGCGTTTACTTGGGGGAACAAGATGGGAGGAAGGTGCTCCTTTGGTAAACCAGGCATTTCTTTCAGCTACCTGATTTGCCTGGTAGCTGTGACCACAAGAAAATATGGCTTAGAAGTTTCATATTTATTTGCTATTCACAGCATTTTCATAATGAAACTGGCGTGCTTATGGTGAGTCCTCTGCATCCACTGAGAGATGTGGAGCGGATCCCAGCGCTTACATCCCACTGTAGAAAGGCAGGTACTGTGGGCTATGTGAGAGTAAAGCCTGCTATGTCCTGCAGCTGGGATAACCTGTTCTGCAGTCACTTGCTGCTACCTCAGAGCCTGCAGTGTAGATGAAAGATACAGGCAGTTGTGAGCAGGGTCGAGTGAGTGAAAATTCAGTCTCGTACCCTCATTAATGGATTTCAAGGGTTGGGCTTTGTTTTTTCTTGCTTCCAATGCTTTCTCCTGAGCTGTGGAAAAGTCATTCTGAAAAATCATTGAACTGCAGAGTAGGAGTTGGTTGCTTACATCAGTTGCATACATCGGTGTGCTGTCATGTGTACTGGTTTAGTCAGAACTGGCATCATTTGTTGTTCATTTCCTATACGGACTTCTTGCTTACGTATTCCCTGACACATTCAGATAGAGCACAGCTGACACTGTCATGCTTCGTTACTCTGCAAGCAAACCTTGCAACATGTTATGACCTTGCTATGCCTTGGCTAACAGATAAGTAGTAAAGGTAGATGCGAAGACTCTGGCGTAATGGGTAGCATAGATTTAGGAGCACAGTGACATGCCTGTTGTATTATATGCCCTTAAATTATGATCTGGGTGTGGAAAATGTATCAGCTGTATAATGACTGGCTGCAAGTCAAAGATTGTTAGAGACGTTTGGAAAGGACTTAACTTTTGAACATCTGTATTGTAAAAGAAGGCGATGCCATCTTCAGGGCGTGTTGTGCAGCCAGACTATCACCTGGAATTCAGACACTAACAGCAGAGGAAGCACGAGTGAAGATTGCTTGGATGGCAGTGGGAGTGTGATGATGTGGCTTCATTTCTCAACAACCTGACGGTTGCAGCACCTTTAGGAAGTGGGTGGGAATAACATATGCAATAACATATTGAAGTTGTCTCTGTAGTTCATTCCCCAACTTGACAAGGTAGAAAGGAGGTCAGATTTTGCCTGAGAAAATAGTGTCAGTGACTAAACAAAATAGAGGTGATTAGGAAAGGTTTATAAAGGAAGAAAAACTGGCATCTGAAGGGTACAGCTCGTGGTGAAATTTGGCCTGAGGGCATGTCTTGTTCCCAGAAACAAATGAGGAAAGGAGTATCTTCAACACGTTGATGCTGCAAATAAGAGCCCTTTAAGAATTATAATAGTATAACGAGTTTATTTACACAAATTAAATTTGGCTTCTGTGTGAGAAATATCTTAGATGATGTGTGTAACTTTTACCATTCACTTGCTGGTCAGGATGGATGGTACTCCCTTAGCACAAGGATGTTCAGTGTATGGTCTTGGTTTTATTGTGTTGTTCAAACCCTGTTTTGCAGAAGCTGGCAGGTATCTTAAAGCGATAAGAAGTAAGGAAAACTACATAAATATGTGACTGCTTAACAAACACAGTATCATTTATCAGACAAGGAATATTCAGTAAGAGTGTGACAGTTCAGGGTCATTGGTTTCCTTGAGATCCTAGTTAATGATACGCAGGCCCTATGGTTTTATATAACATTTGGCACTCTGCAGCATTTTGTTGTAGGTGAAGATCCTGTTGAATTCAGCTGTAGATGAATACTTAGCGTGTCTGAAATTAAACTCTGGTCTCAAGCCAACCACATAGAAAATGATGAATGTGAAGTAATGACCACTTGTGAAAAGCATTTTGAAATGGGATTTAAGAATAGAAAAGATTCTTAGCTGGCCAGGATTGTGTCATGACTGATGGAAATAAGGTAAAATCCCATTCTGTTTTTAAGCCTTACACGATGGCTTCTGTGCAGTCTCTCCACTAAATGCCTTCTAACTGTTTTCTCTGGTCTTCCCCTGCCCTCTCCCACTTCTCCTTCATGATCTTCTATGGTTTGGTCAGACTCTCTTTTCCCCTCTTCACATACAGGCATCTAGATACTAACACTGCTTTCCAAAAATAGCCTCCCAGAAGCTTTCCAGAGCAAGGCTTACATTTTGACCTAGGCTGGTGAAGTGTCAGGCACATTTAGAGTGCTGATACCAGTAACAGACCCGAATGAAAAGGAATTTAAGGTTTGTCTTGTCTTGTTCAAACTGCCCTTAAGTATGTGTTCCTACGAGAAACTTGGTTTTTTCCTCATTGTAACAGCACAGGCTTTCTATATCTTTAGACTTTGCTGTTGAGATTCTTGCTGTGTCTGCTATTACTCAAGCATGCATGTACCTTTGGCAAGTAGTTTTATACTAGCCAAGTCATGATTAAAATTATTTGAGCAGCTTCAGTTGCTGTTTTATCCTTCAGCA
>NW_010182012.1:30162-44792 GCF_000695765.1 Mesitornis unicolor
TGAACTACTGAAGCACTTCAAAATTGATCTGTAATTAGAGGAAACCCTTAATAAGGGACTTATTTTCTGAAGTATGTGAGGAGTTTCCCTAAGAGATCACTCATTGCTGTGCTGGAAGGGAATCGAGTTTCCTTCTAGATTCGTTAGTCTTTCCCCAGGACACTGGAAGTGCTGTATATGTCCCCAGACTGACTCATTAATAGCTTGTTTTGGGCTGACTGGTCTGATCCATTTCTCTGGACTGATACTAGCATAGAACAGGCATTGCAGCTGAATTGTGGTGGTGGGTGCTGGTCTCTTCTCCCAGGTGATGGGGGATAGAACAAGGGGAAACGGCACCAAGCTGTGCCAAGGGAGGTTCAGGTCAGAGCTAAGGAGGAAGTTCTTTACTGAGAGGGTCGTCAGAAGCTGGAACAGGCTGCCCAGGGAGGTGGTGGAGTCACCATCCCTGGATGTGTTTAAAGAGCGGGTAGACGAGGTACTTAAGGATATGGTTTAGGGGTAGACAGGAACGGTTGGACGTGATGATCTCAGAGGGCTTTTCCAACCGAGCGATTCTGTGATTCTGTAATTACACGCTGAGCTTCTTCCTCTCTTTTCAGTGGGAGAAGCACCCTTACTACAACCTAACAGTGAAAGTCCTCCGAGCCAGAAACATTAAGGGTACAGATCTGTGTAAGTATTTAGTCAAGGTATTATGAAAACAAATGGTTTGTTCAGTGCATACCTGTAACACAGGAAGCATTGTTATGGGAACTTCTTACCTACACGTAGTGTATTGCTTTTGTGTCTGAACAAAAGCTTCTCTTATAAAGCATTACATGCATTTTAAAAGCTTGACGTGAAGCCAAGCTGCAGGTCAACCCTGCTACTTTGCAGAACAAGATCAGGTAAGTCCTGGTAATGTTTTGCTTCCTTGTTTCTTTACATGTCTGACTGTGGCCCATTCTGTGTTCCTGTGGTCTGGATTCAGCCCTCCAGTCATGGCAAACTTCATCCTTGCTCCTGCTGAGCAGTCTTCTTGCACCTGGAAGCAGCGGTCTTCAATTCTAGCTTCTAAATGTTTATTTTCTCAGCGATGGTAGTGCTTTATTTCATGTGCCTGCTATTTTGTTTATGTCATTGAAGCTTTTTAAGGAGATAAGTGGTTGACTGATTCCAAGACAAACTGCTTTTTACCTGTTCTTCTTGTTGATAGCATGGTATATATTCCCTTCTTATGCATCTGTGTTGAGTAACGCTCTCAGGGCTCTTTGGGGCATTTGGATCTTTAGAACTCATTTGATATTTAATTCCTTCAGATTCAATGCAATACGGTATTCTGCCTGCTCTAAGTTTATATCTGGCACCCAACTGTACAGGGAATGGAAAACCCTCACTGAGGGCTAGAATCACACTGTCAAGAGAAGTTCTTTTTATGGCCTTTCTGGTCAACTGGAGTGAAAAATGGTTCCCATACTTGCGTTTTTAAAGGGGTCTTGACTGGTAGAATGAAGAACTCAGACAATCAGTTATTCTGAGGGAATGGAATCAGAAAGCTCAGCTCCTGACCAGACTAGATGAGGGTATAGGAGTGGTGGATATTGTCTGCTTGGACTTTGGTAAGGCTTTTGACACTGTCTCCCATACAATTCTCACAGAGAAGCTGATGAAGTATGAGCAGACAGAGTTGGATTGAGAACTGGCTGAATGGCAGAGCTCAGAGGGTGATGGTCAGTGGTACAAAGTCTAGTTGGAAGCAGGTTAACTAGCAGGGTAACTTAGGGGTCAATTCTGGGTCCATATTGCTCAGTCTTCATTAATGGTCTGGTTGATTGGGCAAACTGCACCCTCAGCAAGTTTACTGATGTCACAAAACTGGGCCGAGGGTGTGGTACACCATAGAGTCATGCTGCTATCCAGAGGGACCTCGACAGGCTGGAAAAGCGGGCTGACAAGAACCTCATGCGATTCAACAAAAATAAGTGGAAGCCATGCACCTGGGGAGGAACAACCCTGTGTTCCAGAAAAGGTCCTGGAGGACCTGTCTTGGTGGACAGCAAGCTGACCATAAGCCAGCAGTGTGCTCTTGCTGTAAGGAAATTCTAACAGTATTCTGGGCTGTATTAGAAGTATTGCCAACAGGATAAGGAAAGTGCTCCTTCTGCTCTACTCAGCACTGGTGAGGCTGCACTTGGAGTACTGTGTCTAGTCCTGGACTCCCAACTCGGAGAGGTATTGGAGCTACTGAAGAGAGTCTAGTGACTAAGACTGTAAACAGACTGGAGCACTTCTCACATGAGGAAAGGCTGAGATATCTGGGACTGCTTAGCCTGCAGAACAGAAGGTTCAGGGTCATCTTATCACTGTATACAAGTACCTGAAAAAAGGGTGTTAAGAAGATAGAACCAAACCCTTTCAGTGATGCGCAGTGACAGGACAAGAGGCAATGGGTCTGACATCAGCAGTAATCTTTTTTGAAAAGTTGATCTGCCTCATTTTGAGTAACAGTCTCTTTCATGAAAGGCTTTATGGCTTGGAAGAAGTGGAAAAAAGAAATATAGTTTCATAATGTTCAACTTGCTGCTGTTTAAAGACGTGCACTTCATTAAAGGCTTCTAGCTTACAAGTCCAGCCTGATATTTGCACGTTTCTATAATGCAATAAGGTTGAGAAAACGAGGAGCACATGTGAAAGAGAGTGTTTGATTCAAGTTGTTCTGATGTCTGTCTCTGCACTCCCTGCTCTAGTGTCCAAGGCAGACTGCTACGTGGAACTGAAGCTGCCCACTGCATCTCCCATAGTCTCCCGAACTCAGGTAGTTGACAACTCTGACAACCCAGAATGGAATGAAACTTTCCAGTATCGAATCCATAGTGCCGTCAAGGTAAGAAGTGCACTTTGTGGGGCTGCATTTGTGTACTGACTTACTCTTGATACTTCATTCGAGACCAAGAGATTTTTACTACTCTCAAAACCAGTGTTGCTTGTAAGGTGTCAGCAGTACAAAAAGCTGTTCCGTGCATGTCCAGTGATAACCACAGCAGTTTGTAACTGCACTCTCATGTAAACTGCAGCTAGAATTTTCAGTAAACATCCTTGTGATGCAACTCGGGTAAGGCAAGTTAGGACGATACCTGGTAGAGTTCAAGGAAATTCCTTCATAAAGCAAGTTTCTATCTGGGGATTACTTCTATTTTCACAAAGTAGCTGTTACCTTCTTGTCGCTCTGCTTGCCTTATGCAGCCAAGTGGCTGAGTGAGGATGACGGGAGCTAAATTTCAAATCACTTTGCCACATAGTTCATTCAGTCAAGTTTTGCCATCACTTCCTATGATTGAAAAAAGCAAAATTCAAACTCTTAGATAGAGGCAGCACATCTGTCCGCTGTCTGAGCAGGACCTAATAGAGCATTGAATGAAGTCTTCAGATTGTCAGCATTCATTCTCAAAGCAGACACTAAAGGTAGAGGGAAGGAAACTGTACTTTAAAAGATTGGGTTTTGTATGGCACTATTTGAATAACATTCTAGGAATGGAATAAGGTGCTCATTAACAATAAACTATCCCCCTCACTGGAGTATCTTTCCATAATGGCTGGTGACAAAGGTAGAATGGTGACTGACTTAAATGGTAAGAAGATTGCAAATTAAGCTTTACAGTGTGTGAGCTTTTTTCTTCCCCTGTAGACTCATGAAGCTTCAGTCTGGTTACTGCTGCGAGGCTTTGCCAGCACAATTCAAAGTTCAGTCTTGTCTCCTTGAGAAGCAGTTGCTGCAAGGCCATTTTTTTGGGTGCCATATGTACTCGTTGTGTCTGTTTCAATGAGTTTCTGCTGGACTTGCCTCCTCTGAGACAGTGCCGAGCAGGAAGCAATAGGTCCCTATAACTTCCTGAACTGCATCACACTGAAAGAGTGGAAAATGCCACTGCTTCCTCAGGCAAATCTGTGCCTGAAGCTGGTGAAGAGTGCTGCCACATGCGTTCAGCTGAGGCCTCTCTCCAGTTGTGAAGTTTTTCCCTAAACGCTGTCAACCAGGAGCTTTTTGCTTAACAGTGCTGTAAGTACTGCTGGAAGTAGTGAATTGTCTTCAGGAGTGCAGAAGGGAAGGGATATCGAGTCATGCATGAAGTATCTATTGTATACAGCTGCTCAGGTTTGTGGAAGTGTTTCTGTCTCTTCATCCGAGGCTGTTTGTTTCTGTTTGGTTTTAGAACATTCTGGAATTGACACTCTATGATAAAGATGTCCTTGTCAGTGATGAGCTCACTTCTATCATCTTCGATGTAGGGGGCATGAAGCCGGGTCAGCCCCTGCTGCGCACTTTCAAGTTAAACCCTGAGGTGAGTCCCTGGCTCCTTCCCAGCTCAACTGTGAATAGCTGCGGCTCATCATTGCAGAAATCCGGCAGCACGTGCTGCTTGATCTGTTTGTGGTGTAGAAGGCAGAAGGGGAAAATGTGTCAGCAGGTGATGTGACAGCGTACATGGTTTTAATGACATCTGAGATGTTTCTAAAATCCCTAGTGATTTTTTGGTGTATGTGTGTTCCACAGTCTTTGGGATGACTGCTGTCTTTCAGAAGATGTTTAAACACCTTTAAATGAATTGATTTTTCAGGACACTAGAGGGACATAAATGTGGTTTAAAATGAAAAGCATTTGCAATCAGCAGCCATTTGGGGGACTGCAGACTTTCTTATTTTGAAATATGATCATCAGCAGTTTGCTTTGGTGAAGTTTATTGCTGCAAAGGTTACCTCTATATTGAATAAGTCAAAAGCCCAAGAAAAGCTTATTACCCTCAGTAATGTTCAGTTACATTTAATCTCTGCTTCATGTGGGTGACACTGGTGTGTATCAGGTGCTCTTAGTCCCTGTACACCTTTTTTGGGACTTAAGATAGCTTGTTTTACATAACTAAAGCCATATCACCAGTCTGATCTCTTTTATAACTGCCTCAGACACATTGCTACAACAGTTCTGGGTTAAAGGTGAGCTGATGATGTTGTTTTCTTGAGAAACTGGGCTTCAGCGCTGTTGATGTGGTCAGAAGCAGGGAAACTGGTATGCAGTTAGCAGGGAGGTGTTGGTCAGTGTTACTGGCACGTTAAATGAGTTGTGATCATGGAAAGAGGCTTAGTAAGTCCCTTGTTCCCACTAACACTATCCTGTTTGCTGAATGCTTAAGCCATCTTGATCATTAATTACGGAACTGGAAACTTCAGTAAAGAGAAGTACCCAAATTGGCTTCTACTTTATTTTACGAGCAGCGTTAGGTCTGGTATTAAGCACTTACTGTTTGCTATGGCAGGGGAAGAGATGTCTGGACCAAGGTCTGTAGGAGACAAAGACAGCAATGAGCTAAGAGTGCGATCTGCTGAAACCGTAAATGGGAGGAGGCACAAAGCCTCATGCAGAAGCTGTTTGCAGAGATGGTGCTGCAGTGGTACTTGAGCCAGAGTCTCTTTAGCAGAGTAATGGGTCTGAGAGCCAACTCTCTCGTGTATGCTTGTCTCCTCAAATAAAAATGTGTGTGGTCATATTGGATATACCTGGGAAGAGAGGAATGTTTAAAGAACAATAAAAAGGCATAAATTAAAACCTTTCAAAATTGAACTGGAGCTTTTGTAAAAGCAACAAAAATAGTTACTGTGGTTTGTAACAGGAAGAAAGCTTAGTCTGTTGGGAAAACTTCTCATGATTATAGAGACCTTCTCAAGATCAAGGGTCACTTGTGTCCAACTTTTCTTTTCAAAGGCTAATGAAGAGCTGGATGTAGAGTTTTACTTGGAGAAATGGTGAGTCTAACCTGAAGAGCTGAACAGACTTGTGCTCTGCAGATATGTTGTCTTAGTTGCTTTTTCCATGCAGGGATGACCAGTCTTACCCATAAAAACATTAATGCTTTACATTTCTCTGTGTCGTTCAGGTTGATTGGTGAATGATTGGTTGCAAATATTCTTAAAGCTCCAGTCAAAAATGTTGGAGTATCAAAAGCCAAATAGCTTGCTAGACTTCATGGGAATGGCAGGGCTGCAAAGGAAATGAACATTTTGTGGTTATATTACTTAGGAGTGGAGAGCTTACACAGTTAACCTTGCAATGTAAACAGCTGAACGTTTTATCTATCTGATGGTCTATCTGAGCTCAGCTTTTCTTTAGCTTATCAACATGAGATGGGCCGATGTTATAGCACGTTGCAGAGGGATTTTTTTCTTCAGTATTTTCCCCCTCCTCATCCTTCTGTGAAGGGAAATGTATTTACTGTCAGCCTAGTTTGCATAGATCTCTCACATCGAGGACCTTTCTCCCCCACCTCTTGTCCAGCCAGTTAGGTTGTAAAGTAGGATGAAACAAATTAAAAGCAGAACTCACTTGCATCGAATCTCTTCCTTTCACAGCTCAGATGCCCCTACAGAGGTACTGACCAATGGAGTCCTCGTGGTGAGTGCCTGGCAGTCAATTACATACATGTTGTAATTTACTCCTGAAGGTAGGTTTTTAGTAGTGAGGGGACAAGAAGTGCTGTGAATTCAACTCCTGCATCCAAGTAGCTCCTTTTCTCCCCAGCATCTGCCTCTTTCTAATTTGCTGCTTTAAAAAGCTTCCTCAATTTTTAAAACTTGGTACTAACTCACAGAAGGGGTTTGGTTTTTTTTCCAGTGGGGCTGTTTTAAAAGATGTAAACAAAAAAAATGTCTTTAGGAAGCTATTGATTCTTGTGGATTGTACTGAGCATTCTAGCCTAGATATTGGCCAGGTATAGTGTCCTTCTTATCTTATAACCTATTATTTCTAAGCTTTTATCAGTGCCATTAGTAAGCAGGTGGTAATTCTTGACTCTGAGAGTGGGAGGCTTCAATCTTGAGGAATTTGCCTGTCCTCCTGTGGCAAGCAGTCTAAGAAGATCAGTGCATTATACATTAAAAATACAGGTGTTACCACCTCTTTTCACCCCACCAAGGAAAGGGACTGGAGTGATTTGATTTTCTAATGAGGAGAAAAGGATGAGAAAGAGTTCATAGTTGCTAAAATGTAGAATGTAAACTTTATTTTTTTTTTTTTCCCCCCACGAAAAATTGGTGGCATTTAACAGCCCAGTTCTGCAACGTATTTCACAGGAAGGAGTCTTTTGAGTTCCTATTTCCCTTAGCAAGTCACTCTTACATTCAAGCAGTGGAGTAGTTTCTTATCTTTTAGATCAGTTATGGCAAATGAAGTACCTCATCTGCTGTCCTAGAAGGGAAGCTGATGATTGCGTAGTGTGAGGCTAAATTTGATGAGGACAGGGACAATCGGGACAGAAAGTCATGGCAGAATTTCTGAGGTGCTTGTTTGGATCTGAACAGGTTCTGAACAGGTACTCACACAGGCATTTTAAAAAAACCCAAAACCCAAAAGAATAACCCACACAGAAAAACCCTGGGTGTTGAGACCTTGTAACTATGCAGTACTGGTTGCAGAGTGGGTGGGAAGTAACTGGAATAGAAGGGTGGTTTTGATTTTGAAACAAGAGCAAATAATCCTGTCCTACTGCAACAAAACTTGCTCTTTATTGGAGAGATCAAAATAATCCTTAGTGGTTTGATTGGGGTTTTGTGCCATCTTACAGCTGTAAATCTACACATGCTACAGTAGGTGGGTTAAACTTCAACAACGCAGTGAATTAAAAATCTCATAATCAGAGCTAGTTTCTTGTTTTCATAGGTTCATCCCTGCTTGTCTCTGCAAGGCACTGTCAACAAAGAGGAAAAAAATAAAGAGAAACAGCCAGGTAGGGCTTTCTGCAGACTTTAAGTCAGAAATTTTTTAGCATGTTTATTCCTTGCAAGAGAGAGGAGAATTGATTCTCTGTCTATACTGCGCATTTTTATGTACTGGCTACAAAATTGACTTTTAATGTTAATTTTGCTTTTCTTTTTCCACTGAGTACCACACAAGAGAGTTTTCACTTGTGTTTTCATGGTCTTAGCTACACTTCACAAGTATCGGATTTTCAACATCTATTTAAATGATTCCTGTGGTCTAAGCTACTTATTCTAATGCACAGGGAGCTGTGAGGTCAAGCTGTCTGTTCCAGGGGCATATGAGAAGCAGTTGTGTATTCCTTGGAGACCAGACAACGAGGAGGATAATGGAACCTCGTTTGTCTTCCATGTGGATAAAGAAATGTGTCCAGAACTGCAGGTGGAGCTGGAGCAAACCATATCTGTCCTACAGGTAAGCATCCACTCTGACTCCTGCGAAGTTTACAGCCTGCTTTTGAATAAATCCACTCTGAAACTGGTGCCTTTCATCCATGAAAGTGTCCTTAAATGTAAATTGAATAGGCTTAATTTGATCATGATGATGTCAGAGCTTCTTCAGTTGTTCAGGGATTTCAGCTTTGGGTAATATTATTCAGGTATGTGTGGATGTCAAAAGCTTGCACTGGAAGCAAGTTTCTTGTTGAGGACTCAGTTTGTGGTGCTAGTGACCATCTCTTATGAAGGTTACTCATCGCTTCCAGATACACCTTTTTGATCAGACTTAACTCTGTGCTGTAACTGCTCAGATCAGAATTTTCTAGGCTAAAAGGCTGTCTTGAATGGATGTATTATTCTTCTGATGTTGTATTAGGAATTTATGGGTAGAGAGATAAGTTTTTTGTTTGTTTTCCCCTCTATCATTGCTTTTTACACTCTACTATTTATTTTAAAAATTAAATAGAAATGTTAGACTTGTCATTGGATCTTTCACATTGGGTAAGGAGGTGAACTTGTCTTAAGGTTATACCCTCCCTAACACTTTAAAATCTGGTCAAACCAGGGCATTAAAACAATCTGCACTTGCTTGCTGCATGAAGACATCTTTACTTTGAGCTGTTGAGATACTCTATAACAAGTCTTTTCTATTAGAAACTGGTAGAGCATGTGCCACTTGCAAAGGTTGATTTAGCTTTGTCTATCACTTCAAATTTTCTACAGCTACCCATGCATTGTGTGTCCCATAGGAGTAACTGAATATTCATTGTGATGGCTGCTCCAGTATGGCCAGACACAAAAAATGAGAGCAAGGAAACTATTTATTCTTGATATTATTCATTGTTACAAGCAGTTGGGCAGCATGAATGTAGATAGTGACCTCGGCTACTTGAGGCAGCTGTGGAGAAAAGAAGACAAAAAGGAATATGGAAGAATAGCTTTGCAATGGAATTGGTTGGGCAGCAAACATGAGCTGAAGAGAGAGACCTAGAGTTAAGTAGTCAAAAACTCAGAGCCAGGCAAGCAAAAACATGGCAGAAGTCAACTGTGCAGATTGGCCCAGGTAGTGAACTTCAACCAAACCACCCCCAGTAGCTAGCAGAACATAAACCTTCAAGAGCTGGCATAAAGCACGAAGTTATGCAGTCTGACGTTTCCTTTCTTATCAGAGGTAGGAAAGTACCAGGAGCATTGTAATGTTGCTTACCCTGTACCTAAAAGTGTATTATTTGCTGCTGTTAGGAGGAGGACAGTGGGCTTAGAGGGACATTTGACTCGGGACAGATGTGTTTGGTCAGAAGACATCTGTGAAATTTCTTGGTAGTTCCATGTTTGTCTTCAGTTCTTGTTGTAAGAAGGGTGAGAACCTGTTGTTTCTTTGAGGTACTGGCTCCTCCCAAGAGTCGAGGCCTGGGGGTGGGTGTGAAGGCTCCAGCCCACCTGGTGGACTGTGTAGGTGTGAGTGTGGACCTGTAATATGAGGGGTTTTTTCAATATGCCTCTCTTAAATTTAGGAATCTGCACACAGTTCTGTATTAAGAGAGCTTGCTACTTGCTAATACAACATGGGAGAAAACTCAATGATTTCCTGGCAAACTTAATTTGCTCTACTTGTTAAGATGATTATGGTTTTTAATTACATGTTTCTGTTTGTCCCTAAGGTTATTCTCTTACTTCGTATTTTATGGTGGTTTTTCTGTGTATCTAACACTGTTACCTTGTTGGTATCTTTCAAAATCCTGCTTTGAAGACAGAATGCAAGGTTGCTTGTGTGCTTTCTGACACATGTCAGGACATAACTATATTTTGGGAAGATTTTATATTTGGAGATGAAGAGGTTTTTTTTTGCTTGTGGCAGACAGCTATACTAAAACAAACAAAACCCACCACCAACAACAACCTATTTGTGACCAAAATAATCCCAGCAAGGATCTATGAAGCAGAGGGCAGGGTGATCTTGAAAAGCCTTAGACTTTTGAGAGAGGTTTAGTTATAACGGCATTAAGGATTGGTTGCTGTTTTGACATGTGAAAGCCTTATCTTTAACTTTTTTTCTGGAGAGCTCAAATAACATTTTGGTTTTTTATTAGGATGGTATGAATCCTGATATTGAAAAGCATACTACAGTTCTGGGACTAGGGACTGTACCAGTTAATTCCCTTCCTATTGGACAAGAAGTTGATAGAATTGTTTCACTGGGAGAGGTAACGTCAACGCTTTGCACTTGTTTTAACATGCTTGGGATAACTTTTCCCCTGTTGCCTATAGGCATTTGGAAAGTTAAGCTGCACATGATTCTTAGGAGTGCTGTTTTCTTGGATATCTATAACTAAATACTAAAATTACTTAGTGCAATTCTTCTAAAAATGTTTTCATGGTTGGGTCTTGCAAAGTAAGTATGAAGTTCACGACTTTCCAAAGCAAGAAGTCTGTTAAGGTGTGAAAGAAAAATACCAGAGGAGAATAGCAAGAAGCCTGCAGAAGAAATATTTTTGTTTTGCCCTACTCTCTGAGTACATTTCTACTCTCTGTGGAGACTATTTGAAACATCTGAAGTAGGTGCAGGGGAAAGGTGTTCCAGAGATGTAGTTTTGTGGGTGAGGGCTGCTCTGGTTAGGATCTAGTGACTCCATTGAGGTCACAACCTGTAGTTAGTAGTTCCACCTATGTGGTTGGTAGTGATTGCAAGATGTGTTCTCTCTTTTCACAGGGGCAAAGTTTGGATATGAGTTTGAAAACTGAAGAGAGGTAAGTGGGAACCTCAGAGACCTCAAAATTGGGAAAGGCCTTTATTCTCATGGTTAAAGTAGCGGAGGGATTCTCCCTGCTGTTCTTGTCTTCATTCATCCCTTGGGATATATTCAACAAAAATATCTTTAGTTATTTTTCTCCTGAAGTCTGACTCTTCATTTTATGAGTACCATCTATTGGATTGGTGTCAGTACTGTTGAAATCTGAGAAAATTCTCTGTTCCTTATACTTAAATGTAAAATAGCCGTTGCTGTAAGTATTAACTAACTTTGTCAGATACGAATAGTCCCCAGAATATGTGCAGTGCTGTACTGATAAATAGGAAAGGGCATCTCAGTGAGTGGAGAGCTTGAGCTATAAAATAGAAGGATGGAAAAAAAAGTGATAAGGGAAGAATAACACACAAAATGGAGCTTGTTGGCTACTAAGTTGATAGGATCACTTGGTATACAGTCATTAATTGAAGATCCTGCTCCCATTTTACGAACTCATAGCAAGTTTATTGGTATTCAGTTGTCCCCTTCTGCTTTTTAAGTTCAGAAACTTCTGTTTTAAAATTGCTCTTCCCCTCATTTCTCCATCCATGCCAACGCAGTTATCTCAGTTGCTCCTCGTACAGTCTTCTTCACCTACTGAGAATCTTTTCTTCCCTTGTGAAGCTCCTGAAGCTTAATCTGGATGCTGTTTGACACAACCTTTGTATTTAAACAGTAAGGGAGAAATACAATAGGGAGAACTTTAATTTTTAATTCCAAAAGCTGTTGTTACAAAACAGCTGGTGTACAGACATGCAGTAAAACTTCATTTAAGAGTTTGATCCTGTGGTTCAGATCAGCACCTGGACTGTGTGTTCGCAGAAGTTGCTTTTTCCTGGTAATTACAAATCCTCCAAAATTTTGGCTTTTTTGTCTTAATTTCTATTTCAGCACTTGGGATCTTGATATACGTCTGGGTTTTGACCTCTGTAAAGAGGAGAGAGAATTTTTGGACAAAAGGAAGAAAATAGTTTCTGAGGCACTGAGGAAGACCCTTCACTTAAAGGAATGCCCTCCAAAAGATGAGGTATTGAGCACAGCGCTGTAATAAAATGTCTAAAATCCATTGTGCTTGGCTGATAATTAGTTCTTGTAGGATTCTTTGCCTGTAATCAACAGAAAATGTGGTTTGCTTTCACCGTGGCATGAGACAGATCCCTGTGGTGTTTCAGGTCTGAAGTCTCAAATGTCATCATATTTCTAAAATTTTGATGGGGTGTGTGTTTTGGAGCACAAAAAATGGACATTTCAGAATATATGTACTTTCTGTAGTTGAGCTCTTGTTTCTTGGGCTTTCAGCTCTGAATTGTGATGGGAAGATCTGTTTCAGAATGGTTCAATTGGCGCTCACGTCATGGGAACAGCTTCCTAATTGCTGATTTGAGGATAGTGTTTTATCTAGATAACCTGATACCTTGCTCTGTGAACTCTGGGCAGAGTTTTTGTCTTTTGTTCTTGTATGTACATTGTATGACACGCAAGTAAATGTGTGATAATATACATAATTTCAGTAATTGACTGTCCCTACAATAAAACTGCTTTGTTTTACAGTAAACAATGTATTTCAATTGCAGAGTAGAGAAAGGCATTCACTTGAGATGTGAATAGGAATAGAAATTTTTGTCTATTATTTCTATAAGAATGAGGCTTCAGTGGGATTAGCTCTGTATACCTATTAGCAATTCAAAAACCTTGATTGTGACTCCTGAGTTTGCTGTCTGCAGGTTCCAGTTGTAGCAGTACTGGGGTCTGGAGGTGGAATGAGAGCACTGACATCATTCTATGGCAGCCTCGCTGGGCTCCAGCAGCTGGGCCTTTTGGATGCTGCAATGTATCTCTGTGGGATTTCTGGTTCTACTTGGTAAGTTACATGCAGTGCTCATTCCAGAAACTTACAGATCAACGTGGTAGTGTTGGTGCAAATAAGGCCAAAATTACATCTGTGCAATCTGCAGACAGACAATGAAGTCAAATATTTTATCATTTCTCTCCTGTGAGCTCTGATGAGGATCCTAAAGAGTCAAAGGGATTCATTAGCACTTTTAACCCATACAGCTACTGGCTAAATTTATGCATCTGCTGCTTTTGCAAGCCTGGCAATTATTACATGAATAAAGCCGCCGTGTGTTCCCTCAAAGCTCTGACTTCAAAAACTTTCCCTATTTCCTTACCAAGAAGATAAGTGAAAACTGGAAACATGATGTATGTGGTTGAATAGAGGAATAGCACTGGCTTGGACTTTGTGCTGAAATTATCCCTCATAATACGCATTGTTTTTGTGAAATGATTTCACTGAGGAGTTGTGCAGGAGTTGGTGTGTTATTAACTCCTATGTGCCTAGTATTCTTCCACTAACTATGATTTCTGGCCTGTCCCTTTTGATTCAGAGGCAAACTTTCAAATAAACGTAGGCATCCGTTTATGAGGATAGTCAGAAGCCCAAACTAGTCTGTCATTTAACCAGACCAGTGTTCTGATGAAGGCTATGGCCTCTCTTGTGTATGCAGCAGCACCCTTGTTGTCAGCCCATCTCAGGGTTGTTATGGCCTGGAGTTAACTCACATTTATGTGTGCCAGTATATGGTGCTTGGAAAATCCTAGAAAGGTAAGTTAGCAGTCAGGAGGACGTTGTTCTGGAGGTGTTAGGGTTTTTGGCATGTTTTAAAGCTCAGAGGTCCATTATTATGGTCTCTCTTCACAATGTTTTATCTTTTAGCTAGATCTACTTCACGAGGTTTTAGTTCAGTGTTGCAGCTCTGTTTATAACTAGCTAAAATTATTGTTTTCATGAGGGTCACGGTTACCAATGACACTAATGCAAGCATTTTCAGGTGTTTATCAACA
Source organism: Mesitornis unicolor (assembly GCF_000695765.1). Lineage (NCBI taxonomy): Eukaryota > Metazoa > Chordata > Aves > Mesitornithiformes > Mesitornithidae > Mesitornis > Mesitornis unicolor. The sequence goes on from NW_010182012.1 coordinate 44,016, forward strand.
CTGTATCAAGATCCTGACTGGTCGCAGAAAGACCTTCACGATGCAATCAGAAGAGCTCAGGGTGCTGTGTCCAGCAGCAAAGCAGGGGCGTTTTCCCCAGAACGCCTGTTATACTATTTCCAGGAGCTGAATGCAATGGAGATTAGTGGACGGAAAGTTTCCTTTACAGATTTGTGGGGCCTTATTGTGGAATATTTCCTACAACAGAAGGTAAAGGAGTTCATATTTGAATGTGTACTGCTGCTTGTCTTCTGGGTGAGAGTTCTGCCTGGCTGTGTGTTGTGTATCAAGAAACCAATTACTCTCCACCTTTGTGAGCTGTTCTGGAATAGATGGTGTTGTGGAATAAATATAGGGAGTTCTCATCTCTTTCTGCCCTGGGGTACCCAGCAGCCTTTAATAATGAATTTTGAAGTCGTACAGATCAGGGCTATAGAAAAATGTAGTGTTTATTTGAAATGAGCGCTATTAAATTAATAGCTTCTGTATTGAGCAGGTTAAGCCTGAGAGAATAATGTTAGTTCTGCAAAATGGCATTACTGTGCAATATTTTCTATGCTAATTGAAACTGGAAATCAGAAGGGTAACTAGTTTATTAATAACACCCAGTGTTCTAAATATGCAACTGCAGAAATATTCTGGCAATGTCTAACTATATATATAGACAGAGAGAGGAAAAGGGACTTTGAATTAGTAGCATTGTTAGCCAGAAATGCTAAGCAATAGCCTCAAGTTATCAAAGTATGGGTACTGAACTAATCTGATTGAAGCGTGCTT
>NW_010182012.1:44823-53931 GCF_000695765.1 Mesitornis unicolor
AGGAAGATCCATCAAAGCTGTCTGATCAACGGGAAGCAGTGAAATGGGCCCAGAACCCCTATCCTATCTATGCAGCCGTCAATGTGAGACCCAATATTAGCAGTGATGACTTTGCAGGTATGACCATAGCAAATTTATTTTTGTTTGCTAAAATTCGTACATTCTTTTCAGCTTTCAGTACTGATTAGCTGACAACAGGAAACGTGGCTCAAGCAGCAGTTGGTAGTGCAAGAGGCAATAGGATACGATTGACAGTGTTATCATCTTGATGGCAAATGTCTTCATTATGGCTATAACAGAGAAAGGAGACACAACTGGTGGCCACTCCATGTGATCTGCTAGAAAGTGCCTGAAATTTTCAGAAGCTGAGGGGGAAGATTCTTAGAACAGAGTCTGTGTCTGAATCAGAGAACCGAAGTCCTTGGCAATTAGGTAACCGACTTTCTTTTGTAGTCTCATAATCAGTTTGTGTAGAGTTCACGTGAAATGATGGATTGGCAACCTTGCAGCGTGCACCATCAAAACTGTGGTATGTAGCAGCCTGGGTTCTTGCTGGTTATACCATTACAGTAAAAAATGAAGACCAATCCTAGTTCAGATCACTTGAAACTTTAAATATGATGCAACAAGTGAGGATAGATACAGTGAGACAGGAACATAATGAGACTTTAGGAACCACTATGAGACTTTAGGAACCACTATGAGACTTTTTTTGGTTTTGTTCTGGAGGACCGTGTGCATTTGACAATGAATTTGATTTCTAAATATTTGTGGAAAGCTTTCAAGCACAAGGGGACACTTTGATAAGTGGCAATGAAGTCTGACACAGTCAGTTGAGTTTTCAAGTTAGTACTGTAATAGTTGCTGAAAGATGGTAAGTGGTGTGAAGAAAGGCTGAGAAAAGTGAAGCAGCTTCCATTTGTGATGGAAAAGATAGCCATCAGAATGGTTTAAAGTGGAAGTAAAATAGGCAGGTTGTTTCTGCAGTTAAAAAAGTCAACATGGAGCAAGATGGGATTTTTTTTTCCCAAAAAGGCAGTAAAGGAGGAGGCTATGTTTAGTCAATGAAAGCCTGTACAAAAGTTTTTATTAATCCTATGTAAGATAGAGGCTCAGTGAGAAGAGTGACAGCGAAATCCACAGTGATGGTGAAAGAAGTGGAGAGAGGCTCCCTTCTGTCTCCCTTGTGTGAAGAGAAATCAAATGAGTATTTTCACCTATGTTTACTCTGAGATGGGTAAATATCCTGTTGGCTCGTTCTTAGAATGGTGTGAGTTCACTCCCTATGAAGTTGGATTTCGCAAATATGGAGCTTTTGTCCGAACAGAAGACTTTGACAGTGAGTTCTTCATGGGACGGCTTGTCCAGAAGCATCCAGAGCCTAGGATTTGTTTTCTACAAGGTATGATCTTACAGTAATGAATGAAATGGGGAGGTGGAAAGGAGCTATGCTGTTTTTGGGACTCATCAACTTTAAGCCACGCTTTTTTGTTCCTTCCTAAAGAATTTGAAGGAAGGAGCAAACACCAAATCTTTCTCCAATGTGGAGAAAGGTGTGGGTTTGTAGTATTACAGTCTGATGTCCTAAGTCTGCAAGAAGACTGTTGTAAGCTGCTTGCCAAAAACTCCTGCATTAGGTCTTCCCATTCTCTTGCTGTCTTTCCCTTGCTGATAGAAGAGCTTTTCTCTTGGAGAAGTTTCTGCATTGCTTATTGCATTATTAACTCAAAGGTTTAAACTCAAATATCACCAGTTAGAATAGTAGGGGTCAAGTGGCAGCTGTCTCCCATGACAAATGACAGATTTTGGTTACACTGTGAAAAGCCTTTTGGGTATTAAATTCTTCCACGTCTCTCCTGCAGGAATGTGGGGCAGTGCCTTTGCTGCAAGCTTGGATGATATCTGCCTGAAGGTGGTCGGTATTGGACTGAGCTTTCTAGATTCCTTCAAAGATGTTATCAAAGTTGTAGGTAAGAACATACGCCAAAATAGTAGGATTTTCAAAAGATTCCTGGTTTTGGAATGATCGTACAAATAGTATGACTGTGTGTAGTTCTCAGGATTAGCAAAAGGACGGATTTGGACAGATGTCTCTTGTACTGTATATCACTTCCTTCCATTAATTTTTAAATTTTATATCTGCCTTTGACTATAATTTTGGGCTAGTTCTGGGAGCAGTCTCAAATGCACACTGCAGTGCAGAGGTTTTAATTATGAGAAGAGGAAAAATAGAAGCCGGACTGTTAAGCAGGAGGTAGAAAATGGATTTTCAGTTCCTTCCTTTGCCTGATATTTGTAATCTTGGATAAGCTGGTTGGTTTTTGCAGTGCTCTCCATTTATACAATGCCTCCCTAGCAGTGAAAACGAAATGTGTTAAATGCTGAGAGTTGCTCAGGTGTATAGAGTATGTAGTAGAGGAGAGAGATGTTTTCTCTGTCTTTCCAGCTCTAGTGTCCTCCCCGACCCCCCACCTTTTGTGTTTGTAGCTCTAAATGCTACGGTGTGGATGGCTGTTATTGCCTTATAAGACAGAAGTGGTTGTTGCTTGGTAACAAGGATTTATTTGCATGGGTTTGAAATTAATATGGGCATTTATTTATGAGTAATGCTCTTCACTTCAAACAGGGCAGGTATAGATTATATTGTTCATTTAAATTTAATTACAGTACTTTTTAATTAGAGGACAAATTCAGCCTTAGAACAACTGGTTAAATATTACAGAAAAAGCCTGATTGTTAAATGTTGGAGCTGGACAAGCATTCTCAATGTGTTCTGCATCCTGCAGATGACTGCCGAAGACTCCATTTCCGAGACCAAGCACGACTGAAGACTCGCTTGGTTATACCTGGGGGCCCCTTGTTACAAATTTTTCAGGATTTCTTCAAGTCCCGCGTCACATGTGGAGAGACCTTCAACTTCATGCAGGGATTGTATCTTCATAAAGATTATGTTAACATAAAGAAGTTTGTGGCTTGGAGAGGTAAATGAGTCTGTATGTATCTGGGATATAAAGTAGTTTGTTAATACTCTGTAACAGTTGATGTTGTAGTTTGTTAATACTCTGTAACAGTTGATGTTACAGAACCTAAATGAGTTTGACTTTTTCCCACTGAGGTTAGAGAATTTAATCCTTCTTACACTGTAGAAAAAAAAATGATCCACTATGTATGTTTTGTCTTATAAGGCAAGCTTATCATCAGACTTTACAGGTCAGTCTCAAATGAATGTGCATGTTATTCCTATAGCCCCAGCATAAGCTTTGTTCGTTGGTTGGACCAATAGGTGTGTAACGAATCATTATGGTTACTTGTGTTACTTGGAATGTCTTCCAGGCACTCATCTGGATGCGTTTCCCAACCAGCTGACCCCCATGGAAGAGAGCTTTTATTTAGTGGATGGTGGTTTTTCAATCAATTCTCCCTTTCCTTTGGTACTTCAGCCAGAGAGGGATGTGGATGTTATCTTGTCATTCAATTTTTCCTGGGAAGCTCCATTTGAGGTGAGAGATGTAGCTGACCGTAATTACATGAAGGTAAAAGCACAGAATCATCTATCCACAGAATCTTAGGAGTTGGAAGAGACCTCGAAAGCTCATCCAGTCCAACCCCTGCCAGAGCAGGATCACCAGACCAGGTCACACAGGAACACGTCCAGGCGGGTTTTGAATGTCTGCAGAGAAGGAGACTCCACAACCTCTCTGGGCAGACTGGTCCAGTGCTCTGGCGCCCTTACAGTGAAGGAGTTTTTCCTCATGTTCACATGGAACCTCCTGTGCTCCAGCTTGCACCCATTGCCCCTTGTCCTGGCATTGGACATCACAGAGCAGAGCCTGGCTCCTTCCTCCTGACACTGCCCTTTACAAATTTATAAACATGAATGAGGGCACCCCTCAGTCTCCTCTTCTGCAAACTAAAGAGCCCCAGCTCCCTCAGCCGGTCCTCATAAGGGAGATGCTCCATTCCCTCAATCATTGTGGCTCTGTGCTGGACTCTTTCAAGCAATTCCCTGTTCTTGAACTGAGGGCCCAGAACTGGACACAATATTCCAGATGTGGTCTCACCAGGGCAGAGTAGAGGGGCAGGAGAACCTCTCTGACCTACAGCCACCCCCCTCCTGATACACCCCAGGATGCCATTGGCCTTCTTGTCCGCAAGGGCACAGTGCTGGCTCATGGTCATCCTGCTGGCCACCAGGACCCCCAGGTCCTTTTCTGCCTGGCAGCTCCAAAAGTGCACAATGGCAGCAGATCAATTGATGTTGAATATGAACACTCATGAAAGAGTGCATTGGAATAAATTCTTACCTATTTCAAGTAGTATTGTACTAAGCTTTTTATTGTGAATGTCATGAGATGGAAAGTGGCAGCTGTAATAAGATTCAAAACTTTTCAGAAACCTAAATAGACTATTTGCTTAGCTTATATGATCCTTATTACTTAGATGTGTGCTTCTAAAGGAAAAGTGGCTATTGGTGATTTTCTTCATGCAAACAAGCTATTTCCTGTATATATGAGTATTTACTTTTAAGTGCAGATAAGTCGAAGTGAATGTATTTAGAGTAACAAAACCCAGAAAGTTTCAGCTGCAAACTGTTGATGTTTGGTAGCAGTTCTCAGTTCTGCTCTTCATTCTTCTTCTATATCACCAACCAGGGAAATTTTCTGCCAATTTGAAGTTGAATTTCTGTCACGTTTGTTTGTTTTTTTTTTTGTGGAAGTCTTTCTCCCTCCAAGGATTGTGGTTGGATGAGAAGGTATTACTGGTATTCTATTGAAATTATTTTTATTCTCTGACAACAGGTTTTAGAGTTGACCCAGAAGTACTGTGAGGACCGAGAAATTCCTTTTCCAAAAATCAAATTCAGTGAGGAAGATGAGAAGAAGCCAAAAGAGTGTTATATGTTTGTGGATGATAATAATCCAAAGGCTCCAATTGTGCTCCATTTCCCACTGGTGAATGACACCTTTCGGAAATACAAAGCTCCAGGTAAGGGAGCTATATCTTAAAGAGCTGTTTTTGAAATCGTTTGGATCTGTTGAGGGCTTAAATTCAGTAGGCTCAGTGTCTCGCTTTTAATTGTTCTTGGTATTATCCTCTAGTTATTAAATTGTTACTTTCATTTAAGCAGAGTCAACTTCCACTTGATTATTGGAAGAGATAATGGGAGAAGAGGCTGACAAAAAAAGATAAATCTAAAGGCTGGAAGAATCAAACTTAGGCAATAGTTTTTTGCTTCTTTCTGAACCTTTCTGCCCTAATTTTGTTACTTCTAGTTACTCTGAATATATATATATATAGGAAAGCACTATAAAACAGATTAAAAACCAGATTAAATAAGTTTGTTTGTTTATTGGATATGAATAAACCAGTAAGCAGTGAATTGTTGGGAACCAATTTGTATGTCAGGTCATGCTAAGTGGTCTGTGCCCTTGTAGTGTAAGGTTAAGAGATAAATGATCCTTGCTTCATTTAATGTGATTAATATAGACTGTAAGGCCCACCTCAGTCTATCAAGGAAGAGCACTAGGATGAAACAGAGAGCTATACCTTTAAGAAGAGACAGACAAAATTCAATGTCCTGTTTCTCCCCTGCTGGGAGGAAACAACATCCTGAGGAAAATCTTTGGAATATTTAGAAAAGAATGTGCAGAACTAATGCAGGCAAGGGAGATGTAAGGCACCCTGTAATGCTATCTGTGTTAGTACTACAATGATTGCTAGAGCCCGACTGTGTTTCCTCCTCAATGATGGAGACTTTCAAAGTGTTAAGCTTGAATATGTCTCAAGACTACTATTTCTACAGTAAAAACAAACGAAATCATTCATCTTTCAAGATTGGTGTTTAAATTTCATTTGTAGGGCGCTAAAACACAAGTTACCATATTTTGAAGAGTATTTACTAATGTCCTATGGTCGGTTGAACTCGGGGTGTTAGTGTCTTTTAGTTTAGTTTAGAACAGCACTTCCAGGAAGAATTGAGCTTTGTATTTCCTTTTTTGAGCATGATAATCACAGATGCATTAAACAATTTATCACAGTGAAATTGCATTTCAGTCTAATATTCAAATGTATTTTGGTGTCTAGTGGAAGTAGAAAGTTGTTTCTCTGTTTTTTCTTGCTGCAGGAGTTAAACGTGAGTCAGAAGAAGAGAAATCCTTTGGTGACTTTGTCATTGAGTCAAAAGATTCTCCTTACCGTACACTAAATTTCACCTTTGAGCCGTATGATTTTAGGAGATTAGTGGAAGTGAATCGCTACAACGTTCTGAACAGCAAGGACACTCTCTTCAAAACGCTAAACTTGGCTCTGCAAAGAAGAAAGTTGAAGAAAGTCATCAGTATGTCCAACACCTGAGCAGCTTCCATAGCTGAGGAACTCAGGCTGCAGTGTACGAAAGCTGTGTGGTTCAAGGCAGAGTACTGAAAGTTAATAGCTGGAAACTGTCTTCTTGGGAAGGGAGCAGCACACGTGCCACTGGAAGTTCATTCCAGATAACAGATGCTCTTACAAGAACCCAAGGGATGTGCAGTACAACATGGATGTCGCTTTGTTGTGTGGGGAAGAGTAGGGAATTATTTAGCCAAGTATCTCGTCTTACAGCGGCAGATATCAGATGAGTAAGGAGGTCTGTTCAAATGCTTCAGGCATTTTTGAAAATAGTCTTCCAAATTCCACTGAGTGAAGCACCTCTCTTGCTTTTCAAACCTCCCTCCATGAGCTTTTACAATTTACATCATCTGGCAAGGAACTCCACAGGCTGTAACTATGCACTGAGAAAGGAAATGTGTCCTTTTACTTTCAACTTGCTACTGGCTGATGCCCATGTACTTTCAAGACTGAACAGTCATTATCTGCTTTCCGTTTTTGCCATTCATGGCTTCTTTTTTCAAGATCTCTGATATTTCCTTCCTACCCTTCTCAGGGATTATAATGACTTTTAGTTTCCTGGAGGTCCAATATAGAGTACCTTACTTTGATAACCATTGGATTTTTTTGTTGCTGTTGCTGTTTTTGATTGGGTTTTATTTTTGTTTGTTTGTTTGTTGTTTTTTTAAAAATAATAGTTCCCTTTTTTATATTTAATAATTAAAGACAGATCATGGGACTGTGTTGCCTTTTCCTACAGTTTGACCATCATGAGCTGATGAAAGTTAAAAAATGCTGTGTCTCATCTTGCTGTGTAAGAGGAAGGAAGGCTCCTTTGAAGAGTCTGAATTAGACCTTTTTTTTTCCTTACACTTGGGCTTGCAATTCAGCCAGAGCTTTGCTCAAGGAATTTCTGTGTATGTCTGTTTTAGAAACATCAGTATTCCAAGGCAGACACACCTCATGAATGTGAGTGAACAAAATAATGCCAGATGCTGCTATGCTGTGGGATGGAATTCACCTCACTTTGCAGAAAGCTCAGAGATGTGATGAATGATGCAGTAGGAGAACACCTAATGTAAAGAAGTGGCAAACAAACACTGTTTGCTGCTGTGGCTTTACAGTGAGCTGAATGTACTGATGCTGTATTTGAAAACTAGAGACAGGAAATCTGTCTTTCCTGAAATGAGGTGCAGGCTTATAAATGGCTATGATTCTTCATTTGTTTTTAATGTGTTTCTCTTTTAGTAAGTACTAGTTTCGCTAGTATGCTTTTCACTTTTTCTTAAGAACACTTGTCTTGATATATTTTTCTTTATTCCAATAAAAAGTAAGCAAAAAAAGTCGATGTAATACTGTATTGCATAGTTTTTTTTAATTATATCAAGATACCTGACAGTGGGAAGGTGACTTACCTAGTCCATCTCTGACTGGTGCTGCACAGCAGTAGAAAGTAATCTCTTCATTGTTGAGACTTCTCTTTGAAGAAGCATGGCTCAAAAGTGGGTTTTTAAGATGTATTTGAAACAGTGTCTTTATCTGGGTGATTAAAGCTGATGTCTGAAAGGACCTTTATGACCTTAGCACTTATTTACTTAAGCTGAAATATGAGAAACAGCAACTTAATGCTATAGTTTTTCCTGATTATTGGTGCCATACAGCTAACTGCTTGGACATCTGTCATATTTCGTGGGTTACTTTTGTATATTTTTCCACATAAGATTTTCATGTATTGTCTCAGCTGCCTTTCAACCTGCCATCGTGCCATGCCTTTGAACGTTTGCTTGTAGTAGGATGGGAGTTACCTTTGTTCCTCTTGATTTTTTTTTTATTTTGTTTTGTTTTTCCTGATGTGAATCTGGGTTCAACTGCATGCTTTGATTTACTTCTACCTTCTGGTTTTTGAGGTCCTTCCTGAATCTGAGAGGCTTGGACACTGCAGATATAGGTGTTTATATACCAGCATATAGATGGGAAGGTGGAATGTTCTCCAAAAACTGTGTCATCTACTCAAATTTGCTAGGCATATCCAATGGAGTCTTTCAAGGTACATCTTCTCCATAAGTTCTTCCACAGTGGCAGGGCTTCTTTGTTAAAACAAGGTAACAGTTAACAGTAGTTAATTTTAACTTCCGAAACTGGTGTGTAAGTAGCCATCTCATTTAAAACTCCATGTTTTGGCAGGAGAGTTGTCCACAAGTCTGTGCACTCACTGCACAGATTGTATTCTTCAGTCTTCTTAAAACGCTTCTTGTCTCGTGGGAGGAATCTCTTTTTTGTCCTGGCATTTTAATTCAAGCCTATTTATTAAGGAGAAATCAGCATGGCATCCCAAGACAAAGGAACATTCAGGAGAAAAGGGGAGTAGGTAAGTTTGGGGTGGTGAGGGGTATTTTTTGTGGTTTTTGGTTGATTGGTTGGTTTTGTGTGTGGGGTTTTTTTTCTTCTTCTCCTGAGAAGACAAGGAACCTTTTCGCCTAGTAAACTCTAGGGCAGTTTCATTTTCCTTCCCACTCCCTCTCTTGGGGATAAGATACTTTTGATGGCAACAGGTTGAGACATCGTGGGACCTAAGATGTTGATGTAAATCAGATGACATCTGTGTCAAAGTGGGGCTTCACCATCAGATGGCCAGAGCCAATGTAAAGACATGTTTGAGCAGTCACTGCCTGGAAAATCCAACGGCACCTGAGGTTATAAACTATGTATTCAGCTGACCCATGTATGTCTCTGAAGGGAAAG
>NW_010182012.1:53962-68151 GCF_000695765.1 Mesitornis unicolor
TTGGATGTGGAATTTTTCTTTGAAGAAAGGTGAGGGGCCTGCCAAGTGCTGTTGGATGTGAATTTATTTATGACCTATTTTTTTGCAGTTCGTGGTGGTACTACTAAGCTTGCTTGCTATCTGAAGGAATGTGGTCATGTCTATCCTTGTGCTGCTCCCTCCTGAGTGTAAAGAGATAATTAAAGCGCTGCTGTGAAGAATTGTGATTCTTGTGATCTAAAAGGCAGATTGGTGCACTTGAAAATGTCTCTTTTACCTATTCAATATTTATATAGAATGTATCTAATAATTCTCCACTTCCGAGACTGCTGGCAAGCCAGTAGCAGAGTTCAGTAGAGTTGCACGAAAGTATGAGATTGCTCCTCTAAGCCATGAAAACAGTCTTTATTGCATGAAGGGATATTGATAACTCTTTTCTCTGTGAAACTATAGCTTCTGACTGTGGATTTCCCAAATATCAAACTGAGAGGAGGGGAGAGATCACAGCTATGGTATCAAACCTCACTACTATTGACCCTTCATTTTCACAGCACAGGTGCTCCCCACTAAGGCCATCACTACTGGTGTTCTGGTGGTGATGAGTGAAACTTTGTCCTGAAAGCAACTGGATTGTAGAGTCTGTGCTTCAGCACTGGCACACTCACCTGCGTGCTCTTTCATACCCATCACATTTTTCAAATACATTTAAGGGAGACAGTGCCCTCTTACATGACACTGCAATGACTCCCCACCCACTCCTCAACAAGGCATCACCTGCCGTATTTATAATCTTAAAATATCATAAGACAAGACCTTGAGCTAAGGAACTGTAACTTCATCAGCGTCTTACAAGAGTAAGCTGCTGTCTTTAGTAGGCCTGCCATAAAATTGTGTTTATTACTATCCTATTTCCTGCAAATGCCTGAAGAAATTTCTTTGGAGAGAACTGTATCTGACAGAAGGACCTTTTGATTTATGGGCAAAATATGTCAGTTAGAATTGAGATTAGTAATACAAGAGAGACCTGGGAATCATTCTGTTACTAACTACAGGCTTTGCAAATTACTAACTACAAGCTTTGTTGTGTACCCTGTCTTTCGTGCTGTAGTTTTGTGGGTGTGTAATCATGCCTATGATTTTGAATACTACATTTCTATCCATTGCTGCAGTTAAGCTCAGCAGTGCTGATGGTGTGTGTAGGCTTCTTTTTGGTGATCTGTTTATTTACTTATTTACTTGTGAACTGATTATGGGGTCGCTAACCGTCATGGTTAAGTCTGCTAAGAGTTGTATCATGTCCTATAAACCAGAAATTGTTATGAGGATTCCACAGAGACTGATTCATGCCTCACGCAGTTTCAACCAAGGGTGTTGATGTAAATATCGGGCTGAGTTTACCTTAAGGGTAAACATGCAGAGCTGCAAAGCTAGATTAACTAGGTGTGATAACTCAGAGGACAGTAAATGCTGGTCAGAAAATCATGGATAAAAATTCAAATCCTTTTCTCTTAAAAAAAAAAGTCTTGCACTGTCATACATAATCAAATTTTACATGCAACTTTCAGCTTTAAAGCAAACAGAAAATATCATTCCATAACCCCAATGCGGGGTGTGGGGGGAGGAATTTATAAGCCACTAATTATGGTTGCTGGCCCTGCCAAACCTGACCACCACAAACATTTCCTCCTGCTTTGCAACAAGTGTAAATTAAGTTTAGTAAATGAACTTAAAGAAGTAAGTTTCTGCCGCATTGCTGTGAGGTTAACCAACCTCTCTACCTTTGCAATACATGATTTTTCTGTCTCCAGTGCTAAGGGTTCCCATTGCAACATGGCTATATGCGTCTAAACCTAAACTATAATGCAACCCTTGTCCATTTGTAGCATTGTCATGCTCTCGTCAGCGTTAGTGGACTCATTGCAGCCATATCCATGTTTTAAATGTAGGGTGTGGGCACACTTTTAATTTGCCATGTTACCACACAGGCAGTCACTAGCACTGTAGAGCAATGTAACTCCTTGCTGTTGAAATTATTTCCCATCTCACCAGGTTTTTTGGGGGGTGGGTATTTTCGTGTTGTGGTGGTTGTTGTTGTTGTTGTTGTTGTTTTTCCTGCTAGCAAATCAGGGAAGTTGAGAAGCAGAGCTGGAAATGAGAAGGGGAGTAGCTTAAGAGTGATAGGGCTGTATTGTACAAGTGCTCTGTGAATGCTTTGTCTGCAGAAGTTGGCCTGTGTTTTGTAATGAGGCTTTCAAGAAAATGACACCTGGCCAGCTCCATCCATTACTCCACTATGAAACACAGCAAGTGGAAGCATGTTTTATCTGCAAATTTCACCTTGGCCTTTACTGTGGATCCATTACTGGAATTTGCATAACGATGCATATTATGCTTTAAGGAAAGGGTTAAACGGTTAATTTAACCATAGGTTAATTTAAAATGTGTCAATAGCATTAAAGCAGAAAGTATGGAAGAAATGAGGGGTAAAAAAACCCCAGAAAAGTATGAATTCTGGTTGAACTGATGCCAGATGGCACATACCTGGGGTTACATGCAGAGGTCCCTGTCCTGTGGAGTTCACAGTACACATCAGGAAATGGTCAGTTAACAGCTAATTCAGATTTTGTCTCAGAGTTTGCTGCCTATTTTGTATCTGCCTCTCCCAAGGTATTTATTCCTTGGTCAGGTTTTGGAGGCAAAATTCCCTACCTCTCTACTAGACTGTCAGAGAACCAGGTGTCTGCTGCTGATTGAAGTGTAATTATTCTAGACACGTAATTGTGTGTTATTTCATAGATGCGTTGAATGTGAAGGGTGTGCGTTTTCAACAACAGGAGGACTGCTTTGGTATTTTTATTTTTGTATCTGCTTGAGTCAGCACTCATATTTAGCAGAAGCACTGGGAAGTTCAATTCTCCTTTGAAAGATGCATTCTTTAGCAAATCCTGCAATTTTTTAAGGTATTTCTCATGGTGCTAGAAATGCATGGAAATACATTTCCCCTAGGAAATGAGAATTGGGTTGTAAATAGAAATAACAGTAATCAGCTATCTTTTTCTTTCCTACATCACTGTGTTTCTGGAAATATGCCCAAGCAGCACAGCAAGTTAGAAGTATTTATAGATCCTGCTCTGTTCCGAATGGCACAAATGTGGCACGTGCTTAATGCATGTATCATCAGTCAGCTGTGTGCAAACCCTCTGTCTTTAACCTTCGTATCTGATTTTTGCCCCTTGCTTTATACTGTTGACCCTCACTTAGAGGTCAATACAAAATTCCCAAGCTGTGTTGTGCCAGTATCCCAAGAAGCCTTATTAGGTGGCCCTTGTTTCCCTTAGGAATACAGATAGGATTCATTTCAAAGAAATTTCCATCAAATTGTAATTTCCCCCCCCGTCTCTTTTCCTGTCTCTTTTTTAAGGCATCAAGACCTATGAGGTCCCCATGCAAGTGTATTCTACTCTCCCACTTTATTTAACCTGTGGCTGATTCTAACTGGATTTGTGTTATTTATCAAAGACAAGTCCTGTGGAAATACATAGCTGGTTAGAGGATTAAGATATTTATTAATGTCCCCCTTGCTGATGATGACCCACTCCCAAGAAGGAGAACACTACGGTATGTGTTTGCAGTGTTCTGAAATACTGGTGAATCCTCTGATTTTGATTCCTTTCAGCCTGATGATCTGAAATGGCTTCATTCGTGGTAGAAGTCATTCAGTGGGATTTCTGAGGCCCGTGCAGATGCTTGCTGTTTCCATGTGCTCTTCCTGCAATAAGCCCTTAGGTGTCACTCTTCCAGCCGTGATCTACACCTGATCTCCACTCTCAACACCATCCCCGAGATGCTGCTTTCTCTTTGGAGATCTGATGATTTTGCATGTCCAGAGCAGCTAATCCAGATGTTCTTCCTATGGCAGACACTGTTTGTATTTTCCTTCAGTTCTGTGGAGCTGAAATATTTGGGGATTGAAGAGTGGAGGTTTGCATGTCCCAAGAAGTCTTAAGCAAATAAATAAAATTACTGAGATGTCACATTGACTTCACTGAGCAAATTCTGCCTGAGCTGTGGCTGAAGTGTGATAATCTGACACATGAAGAAAACAGGCTCTTCTGAAATTGGATGAGCTCATCAGTCTAATGTACCACTCTATAAATTACACAGGGAAAAATGGCATTACCTGTTATGATCCCATAGGAATTTATGAATATACTAAACACTAACTATTGCTTAGTAGAATCATGGGGAAAACTCTCTGACGTTTTGGAGATTCCTGATGGTTTGGGTCTTTTTCAAGGGAGAATTGCAGGACCACCTGAGTTTATCTGAATATCCGATTTTTTTCCTTAAGCCCTCCTTTTATGGGACCTATTCTACTGTGGTAAAGTTCAAATTGCTCTAATAAATCAAAGCCACTCACTTACTCTAAGGAATTATTCTAGGATGGGGTAAAGGGACAGTGACAGAGAGAGCCATCCATGGCTCCTCATATCTGGAGGGCTGAAATATTGTGATTCCCTTGCCCAGTGCAGGTAGGTACAGACCACCTCTCTGAGCACTGTGCTAGTGACTGACTGTTTTCCTGACTTGGCAGCTGGACTTGCTCCCTGACACCCTCAGAAAACAATCTCTGCCTTGTTGATGCTTTATATTTCATCAGCACCCACCACTCACTGCTCCTGAAGGAGAGCCGCATGAGTATCATCCTGTCCACTTGATGACTCCTTGAGCACAGCTTTTGACGTTTTTCTTTAACAAATATCTTTCCACTGAACAGCCATTCTATAAAGCACTATCTTTAAGTCACAGACAGAGGTGCTGCCAAGACTGATGCCAGCTATGCAACCACTTTGAAGTCTGAGACTTTGCTAATAGGACTGTTTTCTTCTTCCTTTTATAGTTGTGGAGCACAGGTATGGGCAGGGGGAGTGATACCTTTCATGGGCTGCTGCTCTTTGTATAAGTAGATGAATATGATGCATTGTAAGAATGATTTTGACAAAGTGCTGCTTATAAGTGACAACAAAATCCAGACTAACAGACCAAATTCATGCAGGATTTTTTGCATAGCATTTGAATATAAGAAAGGTAGCAATAACTTAAATCAGTACTGAAAGATTTGAATCTTCTTGAGTGATGTATTTTCTTCATTCTGGCCCTAAAGCAGAAGGGTTTGGGTGATGTAATAGATCATTTCACTACATATGTGGAGAAAAAAAAGCCTTCTCCAATTTAAAAATGTGTTTTCGCTCTATTTTTATATTTGATATCTAAAGTTGAATATCAAGCCAGAACATTAGTGATGCTTATTATTTCAAAGCAGTTGTCTTTCAATTAGGTATCTTATGTAGGTCTTATCTGGATTACATGAACCTGGAGAAATCTTCAGTGCTAAGGGCATCTGTTCTCAAGTCAAATGGATAACGTGACTACTCGAGTGCATCAGCTTAAGCCACTCTGGTCTTGAGGTCTGTCTTTGCTTGACAGCGAATTATTCCAAGGCAGCTGTTGCTCTGAGACTGGCTTGGCATCACTTTCCTGGTGGGAGATGGTGAGTGATTGCTTTTGTATCAGTTGTTTCTTTTCCTCTCCCCTTCATGTAAACTGGTGTGGTTTTTTGGTTGTTTTACTTGTTTGTTTGTTTGAGGCTTTTTTTTCAACCCAAGAGTTGTCTTGATTTTTCTCTCTGTATTCTCTTACCTGTACTACTGCAGGGAGGAGAGTGAGTGAGCAGCTGTGTGGATGCTTAGCTGCTGGCTGGATCCAACCCACCATCGTTGTTATAGCTATGTTGACATATCCCTTCTTTTATTTGTAAGTCGGATAAGAGCAACCAATCCATAGACGGTAGGCTAGACTTTGCCTTATGCTTCATTTTCTTGGGGATTTGTCTATAGCAGTCTAAATTTTCCAAGCCCTAATTTCCCTTTTGTTCCCTTTTGAACACATGCTTTCCAAAATAAAAGCGAGGGAAGGAAGCAAGTTTCTAGGTGTAAGTAAATAACTGAAGTGTTAGAGTAGTGTAGGATGACAATCATAGTCACTTGAGAGAGTTGGGTGCTTCCGAAGAGCAATTCAGCCCTTAGGCACTACCAGAGAATATTATAGCCTGTTTCTTTTCATTAACTACTAATGGTGACTCAGCTGCAATCATGACTCATACTCAATACTTAAATCTGTCCTCCTGTGTTTTTGTAGGAAAAGCCCACAGCTGTAATCAAAGAATAAAAGTGAGTGTCAGTAAAGGACAAGCACTGCCGCTGTCTTGAGCTCTTTTCCTCTTTTGCTTTAGGAGCATGGTAAATTCCATTGCCTGGAGGCTGTTAGCTCACATGCACAGTTCTATGCTTATCTAGTGGTGTAGATCCCACTTTAGAGCCTCTAGTATGGGACAACCTTGTTCCCTATGCATTAGTGATAAATAGGTGGGATCTTCTGGTCTGAGCTGAAGATGCAGGTGGATCCTGGATGCTGTGATTTAACAATCTCTCTGCTGTGAATGGAGTGACTCTGTCAGTGCTGTTGGAGAGGAAGGTGCTCTGGAGTAATTCACTCCTTGGAGCTGTCTCCTCAGCAATAACACAAAGCAGCTTGTTGTGTGTGTTGTCCTTGTCACTTGTGGCAACTCATCTCAGATTGTGTTGAAGTACTTATCAAATAACAGGAGAAAATTAGAACAACTGATTTGTAAATAAAGCCTAAATTGGCAATGTAAGCGTGAATTTCTTTTCTGGTAATATTGAATCATTTATTAGAACAGAACTTTAATTCTAACAGGATATGAGCACACTCGTGCAGCTTATGTGCAATAGGCAATATTAAG
This sequence comes from Mesitornis unicolor, assembly GCF_000695765.1. NCBI lineage: Eukaryota > Metazoa > Chordata > Aves > Mesitornithiformes > Mesitornithidae > Mesitornis > Mesitornis unicolor. The sequence continues at coordinate 60,765 of NW_010182012.1, forward strand.
TCATACAGGTTGTTTGTTATTGTCCCACAAAATGTTTCCTGTGGTCTTCTCCCTATTATCAAATCAAGAAGTGCAGCTTAATGTCTCTTGTTCTTCATCTTACCTAAATGCTTTAAACAGATGCTCTAAAAACTGCATGAAAACTTAATTTCTTATGGATTTCAATAACCGTCACTTCAGATTTTGTCAGAATCTAGGTCAAAAAGGGATTATGAGTGATTCAGTTTTGGGATATTTTATTTGAGTCATGTAAATGAAGTCTTACACGTGTGACTGAAAGCTTTCATTTAGGGTGTTATAAAGAACAAAATCATCAGTATTTTTAAAACTAAAGTTAGACCCTATGGCTGCATAAGTGTATCAGAGCTCAGATAGAGAGGTGTCTCTGGCCCTTTTATCACAGCACTTGGTATCAGAAGTTAACAGTCTTGCAAGGCTTGTGAGCTAGACTGTCAGGTATTTTCACCCTTTGCCTTATATTTAGATGTTAAATAGCTGTAGAAAACCCTTGAGAATTTGAAGATATCACTGATTAGCAGTCTCAAATTTGTGAGAGGAAAGTGATTCTGAAATTGATCTGGGATCTTGGTGACAACTGGGAGTCTCCAGCTCTCGCAGCTGCTTCTTAGGAGGCTGCAGAGCCTGTGCTGGTGCTGCTGCAAGTGGTCTGCTCCTCTGCCACCCCAGGCACCCGTGTTGCAAGTTATGTGGCCCGGTTTAAGTGTCTGCATGACTCCAGAGCTCCTATTGCCATGCAGCTGGTACTGCTGAAGCCTTTTGTTGTCATAATGGCATTGGTGCAATACTTTTGTCTTCTGCTCTGTGGCTTCCTGGCTTCTGACTCACCTACACCACTGCTGATGTTGCACACTGTTGTGTTACCAAGTAACTTCCAACTATTGCTGGACTACATCTGCTTTTGCATGGGACAGCTGCTGAGCTGGGTTTCTTCTTTCTCATGATGTGCAGATCACACATGTACAGTGCAGCGACACAGCTGCGTGAGTGGTTAATATGGCTTAAATGAACTTGTGAACCCCACAGCTCATCACACTTTTTTGCATAAATGACAGCACAACCTAAAGCAGGAACCTTTATGTATTTAATACCTGAGTCTGTGAAAGACCAGACTCATTATAATGATCATTTGAAACTTTATCTAAGGCAGCTCTCCTGTACTGGGCAGTTTGAACAGTCAGTTTCACTAGAAATGGTTGAAAGTCAGGTTGGGGTTTTTTTGTCTGTTTGGGGTTTTTTTGGTTTGGTTTTGGTTTGGTTTGTTGTTTTGTTTTTGTTGGTTTTTGTGTTGTTTTTTTTTCCTTTTCTATAAGTCCTGCTGTTTCAAAAAGGTGTTAATGCAATAGCTGTTCTCTGCCATATTTTAGTAATGGTAATAGGTACTTTTGTTGTTATGTATGGAGTGCTATTACAGAAAAATAATGTGAAATTATTCTAAAATGAAAAAGAAATCAGACTTGACACTTTTAACATGAATGTTTCAATAGTTCGGAAAAAAAATCATATGTAATTATGTTTAACCTTACGTTTCTAACATAATCTAATTGAAAGCAGCACTTTCACTAAAAACTGTTTCAATAACAAAAGCTCCTGCTGGATCTCCGTAACATCCTTTGTGTAACAGAAATTAGAAAGGAGAAAAGCTACAAGCTGTTTTCCTTAACTATTTGCTACTGCCCGTGACAGTCTTGGCTGTGGCTGTCATTTGTAGCAGACTTCGCAAACTCCCTTGCAGTTGTGCATCTGGCTGAAGGAGCCGGTGGGGACTGGAATGGGGCTTTTGGATGTTCAGATCACAACACTTGGTGCTGCCACAGCACTGGTATAGATTTTAGGACCAGAGAAAGTAACAGTAGGTATCAGTAGTCACAATGTTCTGTTAGGTCTTCTCTAGTTTGTGAGGGTTGCAACTGCCTCAGGATATCCTTCTGTGTGTGGTTATTCAAACTTTATGGTGGCGGATAACTATTTTTGTGTTTAGCTTATGATAAAATGTTTGACCCATATTCTCCTTTTCCCTAAATCACTATGGTATAAACAAAAAAAAAAAAAAGGAAAAAAAAAAAGGAAAACCAATCTTCATGTGGCACAAGTGCATAATTTGTGCTTTTGAAATCAGCGGGAGGTGGAGCTATGAGTCAATCTATACAGCGCTTCTTCCCTGCCTCAGTTGGTTGGAAAATAGCGTGGTCCAGGAGTCCCTGCCAGCTGTGAGACATACAGACTGAACCATTATAGTGCTGCCTTTTATGAAGCAGAGGTACTAGTGGGATCATCTGACTATTCATCTATGGTAAGAGAAAATCAGTGGTGGGGCAGGAGAATCCGTTTGGCTATCTATATTGAGGATCATCAAAAGCAAACATCTGGGGAATTTTGCTCCTTAAGTGTCAAATGGGTCTGCACTGGGCAGATTTATTAGTAGGTACAGCAGATAGATGGTCTTGGTGAGATAGAGATGTATCCCATCACGAAGAGTAGAAACTTCAGGGTCTGCTGCCATTGTTGAATCTGACTAGAAACTGAAACCTAGGAGTTGTTCACTGCTGGGTTTCATTGCTGGTCCCTCTGTTGGCTCCTCATTCCCAGGATCAGTTCATCCAAGCAGACTCCCACAGCAAGATTGGAATCAAGAGCAGGAATCATGAAAGACCTCACGGCGCTGAAGGCGAGGTACTGTATAGTGGGCAGCATCTGGATTGCAGGGAGAGGGACTGCGAGGTATGAAAAATGGCCATGCTACCTGCAATCTTCCAGCAGCCTTTCCTATCTCTCCCTAAGCTTAACTATTATTGTGAGAGGTGATACTTCTTTAATGATTACTTAAGGGGATCTTTGTTTCTTCTCTGAGTGTACTCTGTAGAGTGAAAAACATTCGCTATGACTTGGGGGTTGGGAAGGTGAGGAAGGTGATGAACTTGTGGTTGAGATGCTGGGCAAGGAACTGGGAGAGCTGGATTTTAGTCTTGATTTTGCTGTGACGTCACTATATGATGGTAATCATACCTCATAACACCCAAGGCTCGGTCTTCAAATTGTTTTTCCTTTGCTTAATGGAGGCAGATCAGCAGATAAATTGAATTATTCTGTGTCTGTCACTTAGAATAGTTCTGAACACAATTTTTTATGATGCTGAACTGGTAAAAGGTGTTAGAAGGTATGAACGTGGAAGGTACTGGACATGTAACAAATTAGTCCCTTCTCTGAGTAATGGCTGGTGGAAATGATGTTAAATGGTAGTTTAGAAAAAAAACATTAAACTTGTATTATGTGGTTTCTCCCTCACCCTAAGATTCCTGAATCTGCTTCCTTCAGTGCAGAAGTATGAGGCTAACTCTCTGCTAGATCTGGGAGAGTAGTGAGCTCATTACCTGCTAGCACTATGGATTTATACTTGGGTCTGTGTCTGTGTATTTTCTTAGTCCTTCAGTCATCTCATAAATAAGTTTTCTCTCAACTCCTGGATATGGATGGTACTGAAGCTGAGGATGAAAAATTAATCCTTGATGTTTAGGATGAAACATGCTAAACATGAAACAAGCTTTAGGATGAGCTTTGAGCAGTTGAGGTCATCTGCTCCTGCCATTCTCTCTAGTTCCAGAAATGTTGCTGCCAAAAATTCTGCTGAGATTGATGGGCTTCTTCCAAAGCTGATGGTTTTCTTCAAATGGCTCTTTCTGAGAGAAAACTGATTGGGCTGGTAATTTTTCCAGTGGGCTGTAAATAGCATCTAGCGTGCTGACTTACTGCTTTTTAGCTGGTTAATCTGCTTCTGTCAGGACACTGGTGTATCAAAAGAAAATATACACCGGGACGTCCTAAGGAGACAGTTTCTCAGAAATTGTGATGCTTTGAAGATTTAATTGCTCCTTTCAATTTAATTAGTGGTGCTACTGCTTCTGTATGTAGTATTTTACTTCCGATGTTATTCGAGATTGTCTTGTTTTTCCTGTAACCAAGTATATGGCTGTGTGTAGCTGTGATGGGGAGTGTGGGGAGGAAACAAAAAATGGAAAGGGTTTTGCAGCCTTCAAGCTATTGCCCTGCAGAGCCCTGTTCTATGGGTTGTCAGTATACTGCTGTACCTCAGTGCTTCTACTTGGTAAATCACTGAGGTCAGCCTAGTGGTTTTCCATGTAAACGTATTTTTAAAACAATTTATTATGCAAAAGTTCTGAATAAGACAGACCATTCTAGATTACCTATTTGTGCTTTTTTTGAGGTGGGGTTTTTTTTGTGTGTGCTACAATCTGTAGCACTCAGCCTGAAATCTGAGGAGCAAACCCTGTGGTTTGAAGGTAGCTGGATTTTACAAGGACACTTATGCAATGACTTTTTTTTTTTGGTGAAAACTATCTTGTGATATTTCTTAGTTTACTCCCTCCGTTAAAACTTAACCTTCAAAACCTAAATCTTCAGAAAACTTAATCTTAAACGCAACTGGTTAGTAAACATAGCTGGAATCTGAAGTTACGTGGTGTCAAATCGCAAGAAAATTTCCTCTCAGAAGTTGTCTCAAATAATTAAAATGAAAACATATTCACTGCATTAGTAAGAGAATGGCCTCTGGATACTTATTTTCCAGGTGTCTTTGCTGTGCTACAGGGTAGGCTGTGTTAGTTACATCTGAGTTATTTGCTGATAATTAAGGTGTTTTTTCTCATTGTTCCACAGCCAGAAATGCCTCAGTTGTGCTGGCTTACTGTAAAAATTATAAGTATGAGAAATCTCCGCAAAGCAGATTTGTGTAAGTATCACTGATGGCACGTACAGAGATTAGCAAGAAAATCACTGTTACCTGAATTTAATGCTCTTGTACACCAGCTGCTTGCATTACAGTAGTGTCTCAGGTTTTTTGGCTGAAGAGGTTGTATCCATTCTCATTTTCATTTAGACTCAGTTATAATAATGTAGAGAACAATAACAAAAATGAAATCGAATAGACATTCCATGTCAGGAAAGAAGTTACCCTTCCCTTCACCAGCTGCTCTGTGGTATTTTCCTTTCCTCTAAATCTTCAGTGCCCTTTTATCTACAGATTACCCATTTCCCTTCTGAAGAAGACGCCTTTGTGAAAGACACAGGAAAAGTCAATAGTTGTCTTGGGTTCTGCTGTCTTTGTGTCTTTGTTGCTGGTTTCACTGTGGATGACTTATGCATTACAATGAAAACCAGGTCAAAAAATCCCCAAAGCTGAATTCTTCATTTTTTTTTTATAAAAAGTGAAGTTTCAGGAAGTGAAGTCATATGTGAATTTGCTTGGACTCTGGCAAATATTTGAAATGAAAAGTAAAAGAGGTGAAGTACTAGAATGCTTCAGTTCAGTAGTGTTTAAATTGAGTGTTTTAGCTTTTGCTGCCAAGTAGAATTAGTGATTCAAAATTTATTTTTGTTTGGAATTGACATAAATGTCGATAGAAAAGTTAAATAATTCTAAACCCAGAATGTTTTCCTTTGGGTCTAATGAAATATTTCGGACTCCTCAGAGATTAATCTTTGGATTAAAAGAACTGGACAAAAGAAATGATGTAAAAAAGTACTGCTGTACTAATTACACATCTTTCTGTTAACACAGTGAGCCAAAGTGATTGCTATGTGAAGCTGTGGCTGCCAACAGCTTCGCATCAGGAAGCCCGGACAAGAGCTGTGTGTAACTGCAGAAACCCTGTCTGGAATGAAACCTTTCACTTCATGATACAGAGACAAGTCAAGGTAGGACCTGCACCTGTGAATGTGAGCAGGTGCTTTCTAAAGGGGACATCTTCACCTGCTGCTTGCAGACTCTTCATGAGAGCCTTGAGGCTTACGCAGAGGCTTGAACTCAGTGAGGGATAAGATGGTAGCGGACAGATACAGAAAGCATCAAAGACAGCATGAGAGATTCTGCTTCCTACTAGCAAGTAAATAGTACTAGAACTCCATGAATTGGATGGAAGGCTTTATAAACTCTTTAGAGCTTTAGTTGTAATTGCTTGTATGCAACTGTGAAGGCATTTTTACTGTATGTTGCATGAGCTTGTAGTACCTGCTTTATACAGTAACAGTGATGCTGTTTGCAAATTATAAGAGGTACCATAACTTAATGCTGTTTTTTAAAATTTTTTAAAGAATGTCTTTTTTTTTTTTTACATCATTAAACAGGCATATTTTCAAAAGCCTAATAAGCTGTAAGAAAGCAAAACTTATGTGTGACTTACAGACTTGTAATAGAATCATGCCTGTCCCATGATCTGAATGAGTATGAACTCAGAGGATTGTGGATCATTTGGAATAAAGTTGAGTGCTTCTTTCTGTTCCAGAGAAGTTGTGAAAAAACCCAAAACAAATGTGTTTGTAGAATTAGCAGAAAGAGATAAGCGGTCAGAGTGGGAGTGATGCAAGGTCTAGACATGGGGTCAGCTTCCTATGGCTTGGTAGTGTTGCATCCTCTCATGCTGCTGTGGTAGTCTGAGCCCTAAGGAATTGCAAGGGAAATCTACAATAGGAATCTTCTTAAAAGAGTTTGTTATTGTGCTTTACCTTCTGGTTGCAGAGAGCCAGGAGTTTTCCCTCTATTGTTACTTTCTTCTGATACGTTAAGATTTCTCAAGACAGTAATTTTGAATCCACAGCATGTGTAATCTCTGCTCTATCCAGTGCATGTTACCGTCATGCATGCCATTTATACTGTCTTTCTTTTGAGTTCTTGTTCATTGCCAAATCTGAAGCTCTATCTCCTCTAGAGTTAGTCCCTGACTTTGCAGTCAGAGCCACGGGGGCTGTGAACGGAGCTCTGTGCTGTTGCAGGAGTCTGTCCACATTGAACAACACAAGGGCTGCGTGCTGACTCTTGCAGGACCTTCTGCTGGGCTCAGTAGTCCCAGGATGTGGCATTTACCTCCTTCTCTGCCTTTCTCTTCAGAACATCCTGGAGTTGACTGTCTGTGATGCGGATACTTTCACACCAGATGACAAGCTCTTGACGGTTTGCTTTGATGTTGCTAAAATCCCACTTGGAGAAAAAGTTCAGCTGAATTTTGAGTTAAATCCAGAGGTGAGAAATGAAGATGAGTGAAATTAAGTGGATAGATAAAATAATACTCTTTATCAGAATTTTGTCCCAAATTACTACCTATATTAAACGTTAGATTTGTTTTTGCACACAAAGGACCTTATTAAAGCACAAAGTTAAATGCTCAGGGTTTAGGAGGTGCCAGAAACAGTCACCTCTCTTTGTTTGCAATTAGATGTAAAAATGGCTTTCCTATTCCGAACCTTTTGAGATTTCAAAAATGTCTTTTGGAAAAAGAAGAGAGAGCAAGAGTCAAAAATGAAGAAGCTGATGGTTAGAGATCTTGTTGCTGTTGTAGGAGACTGACAGAGCAGGAAT
>NW_010182012.1:68182-74011 GCF_000695765.1 Mesitornis unicolor
GGCTCTATTTCCAGGCAACTGCCCTGAACCTTGGCCAGCAGCTCACCGGGGTATCACAGTACCTCCTCTCAGCTTCACCAGGGATTCTGTCCTGTGCTTTATGGCGATGTGCTTGGTGACTGATTATATATTCTAAAGAAAATTTGCAGGTTTTTTTTTTCCTCCTGCTGGTAAACAACAATTCATTTTTTATTTTTTATTTAATTTCCAACAAATTTTTTAATGGTCTTTTGATTACAAATTACTTTAAGGGGAACTGAGACAGCACAGAATGGATAAGGTTCGATGAATGAGAAACTCCTCAGTATTTTATTATTTTATTCTAGGTTTATGTGTGACCCAGGAGTCTTATTTGCTGCATATGTCTCAAAGGATACTGTGTTTGGTTGTATTAAAGAGGGGATAAAGAGCTTATGAAATGTTTCATGGGTGAAGTTGCTGAGAGGATGGGTGGAAAAACCACACTCATCTTTTAAAAGAGCAAAATAACATACTCAGATTACTTTCTGCAAAATATAACACCTTCTCTGCCTGGAGGCTGTGTAGTAACGAGTCTCAGGGCTTTTTCACACATCTGACAAGGACTTGATTTTACAGTTCCTAGGAATTTGTAAACCACTGTGCCAGGCTGTCCAGAAAACACTCTTGCCTATTCTTCATATCACTATTGCTTCAGAGAGCATTTATTAATGATAAGTCAAGGTGAGCTGTGTCTCGGGAACGTCTTGGTCAAACTGTCCTTATTTGGATCACGACTCCTATTCAAGCACCCATGAGGCATCACAGGTTGTGGTCTGTACGTGGATTTTTACAACACTTACGGTTAACTTTTTAAAAAAAAAGTTACTTAGTAATGGTACATGCCTTAATGATAGGCAGTACTGCCATCTCTGCCCATAATGATTTCTTTAACCTACCAAGATACCGCAAAAGGAGGGCTGAGGAGGCTGGATGGGTAATGTCAGAGCATCAGGGTTGCTTCCTGCTGTGCCTCTTGCTCCCTGTGTGGTCTCACAAGTCTTTCCATTGCTTCACTCCAGGTTTTTCACCCACAAAAATGTGAATGGGTCTTAATAGAAATATAATTGGAGTGAGTGTGTGTATAATAGCCTCAGAAGGGTGGGAACATGAGGCAGGCACAATTAGGTGTGAGTTATGACTTGATAGAATCTGTCTTGAACCTCTGTGAGGTGACTGCTTTCTAAAATCCATGCCTCAGCCTTCTGTTACAAACTGTTGCAATGCTAATTCTCAGGAAATGGAGACTTTGGGAGAAATAAGCAAGCAGAACCACCTGCTGCTGGGTTACGTGTCACAGATCCAGCACTTGGAAGCCACCTGAGATGTTTCATTTACTGTCATGAACCAGTAAATACAAAAACACCCACTTTTCACCATACTGTAGCGGTAATTTTACCTTGGCAGCTACATTAGCAGACTTGGCCTGGTTTTCACAGTCTCTTCACAAAGTTAAAGTATGCTGTGCAGCCAGACTGGAGGGGTGTTCAGTAAATGTTAGTTCTGAATATGAATGAAAAACTTCACCACCGCTTGTCAGAAAGGGCTTTTTATCTTCCACTAATTAGTGTTTTCCTCCCTGTGGGTGGTACAGAATCTTTCTGATACATGCGTTTGTGTGGTATTTCCTGGATAGGTTGTGTCCCATGCAGACTGATCCAGCAAATGGCTGCAGTAAAGTAACAGTTATTCAGTCCCTCTTATGTTGTTGATATGTTCATTTTTTCTCTACTGCTAGTCCCTGCTCTTGCACTTTTCTCCCTTTTGATCTGACCCTTGTGAGCTCTTTCTCTCACTCTCCTTTACAACTTCAGTCTATCTTCTGTCTTCTTGTCACCCTGACAATTTTAATTTTCCAAGTTCCATTTTTCTCCCTTTCGATCTGACCCTTGTGAGCTCTTTCTCTCACTCTCCTTTACAACTTCAGTCTTTTCTCTTCTGTCTTCTTGTCACCCTGACAATTTTAATTTTCCAAGTTGGTCTCTTGTCCCACCTTTTTTAATGTTTAGTCACTATATTCTGCAATTTTTTCTTTTAACCCAGACATACTCACCACTTGCGTCCATTTATTCTCAAGTATGTTATCCTACATAATTCACCTGTTGTACCTTCCTTCCTTGGCATCGATTGACCCATGTCTCATCCTACTAATAAATGAATGATGGGACCTTCACCCCTTATTCCATGATACTTACTCTTCTCTTCCCCTTGGGGGGACAGTTGGTTTGCAAACAGTAGAGCTGTGGAGAGACATGGAATGAAAGGGTGGCCAATGAAGGCTCCATCCATTGACGTTATGAGGCAGAAGGCGTGGGAATAGCTAAACCTTGCAAAGGAGGGTTATAAAAAGAAAATCATCAGAGCTCTATCAAAAGAATAAAATATTCATTAATTTTTCTTAAATGAAAAATGAATCTTATTTTCAGAAACAGGAAGAACTAGAGGTGGAATTTCTACTGGAAAACATGTGAGTAAACCCTAAATGTTACAGAATTTGTCATCAGAAAACTTCACATTTTAAAGAGTGCTAATGCAGCACTGGGGTCGTGGCTGTGCTCAGACATCCCATCTTGGCATCTTCCCCATGACTGCTTTTCTCTCCTGAATCTGATGAAATCCTTCCATGAGTGACAGTCTCACTTACTATTTATAGCTAGAAATGGATGTTTATTTTGTAACTTAGCTTAAGGAGAGATGATGCTAATCAGGGAGGTAAGAAAGAGGAGCTATGGGACTGTGACCTGGCAGTGAGCACGAGGTGGAGGTGAAAGATAGAAGTGCTGATGGCACTTGGCAACTACAAAAACTGAGCTTGGAGAACTATTTGCATTTTAAAAAATCATTGCTTATATATCCACCCTTTAATAAACCTTTTCATTTTTGCTTTGCAGTCCAGGTGTATCTGAAAACATCATTACTAATGGCGTACTAGTGGTAAGTGTTTTCTTTTTTTATGCTTATGTTCTTATGGTAGGGCAAAACTGAAGGCTGTAGTTGGAAGAATTATACCATTAGGCATAGCCTTTGCTCTTTTTCAGATGAGACAGGTGTGGTTGTAAAGTTTTGAATCTGGCCATGCTTGGAGTGCATTGTGTGTTGGGAGAGGCTTGGACCAGCACTCTGCCACAGTGCCAGTGAGCTGCTCCCTGACGAAATTGCAGTAAACAAGGAAACCTGGGAAGGGAGTGAATCCAGTGTCACTGTAGACTTTATTACTGAATGTCTGTCTTGGAGCCGAAGGCTCTTTTCACACTATGTCCAAGGTACTATATGATGTCCCTGTGCTGCTACTTCCTCCTATGCAACAAGCTTGGGAAGTTTCAGCTTCATCCCAAAGGTATTAAAGTGCAGGCTTCTCTGTTCAGGTGTCCTGCAGAGCTTGTAGGTGTCCTTCAGCTCACTCTTCTGTCCATAAAAGTTAAATCATGGTCTAAAAGGGGAGAAAAATTCATTGTGTTAACTGTTAAGGATTTAATTGTATTTAAATGTCATGGGACAGATCCCCAGCTATCTTAGTTCCCTTGACCACAGGGACCCTTGCATGATTTATAAAAGTTGAGAATCAACTTCTGTGATTTTTTCAAGTTCACAGGACATCATGGCCAAGCCTGATGTCTCTACAGGCTCCCTGGATCCTCAGTGCGGATCCTGAATTGTTCCTGTGACCAGTGATTTTGTTGCTTATCTCTTCCAGTCTCGTGAAGTTTCCTGTTTGGAGATACAGGTGGATGAAACAAAAATGAAGAGCCCTTACACAAGTGAGGTTATTCATTTAGATCATTTGTCACTGCTTTTTGAGCTATGGAAAAAGCAGCTGAATCTAGATAAATATTTGATAAATTTTAGTCTCCTGTTTGTAGCACGGCTGCTTGAGGACTGAGATGTTTCCTGAATTACCTACATGTTAATAGTGCAAATCCTCTGGAGCTGACATGACTGTGTATCTTAAGGAAAACTGTGGAGGTGGCTGAGAGACTCAGAAACATCACTGCAATGTGATGGGACAGAAACACCTGTGATGAGAACAGAAAGTAGAAGAGGGGAGACACAACTGAGGCGTAGAAAGACTGTGGTGGAAAATTGGGGAGTGTGAACTCTGCCAGTGGCATCCACAGACCCAACACATGCTCTTAGTCGCCTGGCAGGGGAGAAGCTGCAATGCTGCACTGGCATTTGGCTGCTCATTTGGTCTAGCCCTTGTTCACACTATGAACAAAGGGGGGTTATGAGGGAGGAAAAACATTGTGGCTCCAATTCATGGTGACTGCAGTAAGGCTGAAACTTTACTTTGGGCATTTTTATCTTTTATTTTTCAGGGCTAGATGCAGTTAACATTTCTCTGTGGTTTACTTCTTGTTCTTAGGAGGAGATTTCACGTTCACATTGAAAGGATCCTATGAAGAAAGCCAGGATGTTTCCATAGGTCCTCACTGCAGACAGGGAGACAGTGAAACCACCTTGTTCCACTATGTCAAGCACAGTCAACCCAGACTGCACATGATGCTGCCAAAGGAGTGTGTTCTCTGTGAGGTATGGTTTGCTTATGAACAGGGATTACAGCTAAAGTCTAGGAAGAAGCATGATGAATTAGCCTTTCTCTGGTAGATTTCTACCTATGGATTGTTAATAATTTTCTCATTTATAATGATTTTTTTTTTCCTACCTCAATTCAGGATGCCTCAGCTAGGAAGGAAATGGATGTAAGGAGTCCCCTGGCTGTGCCTCTTCATTCTCTGGACTTGGACAAAAAGGTGACAGTGATAAAAGTGAGTAACCTCTGACAGCATCTGGAATTATTTCAACAATTGTAAGCTGTATCTATGTGATAACTGGTCTCTTATTAATTTTATTATAAAATGTGCTTGCTGAGTATAGTATTCTCAGCTCTGTATGCATTTGAAAGCATAACCTCTTCCAGGTAAAAGTAGCATATTCAGAATTCCTGATTGTTTTAAAAGTATTTAACAAGCAGAATCTACTGATGATTGTGTGCAGGAGGACTGAAAATAGACCAAAGATTTATCACTGGTCTTTGTATCTGAATAATTGTTAATACTGTAAAACTTGCTTTTGCAAACTTTTGATTCTATTTAGAATTTGATGTTTTCATTCTTCTTCCTCCAGGGTGAATCATACGAGGTGTCTGCGAAGGAAGAAGATGGGTACATCTTTTGTTTCTTTTCAATGATTACTGAGGCCATCTCCTGTCCTTTCATAGTATCATCTTTAGATGAAAAGAAGCTACAGCTTAAACTAGCTCATTTCAAAACCAGGAATAAAGATTGTAATTGGTCAAAGAAAACTAAAATATGGGGAAGGGATAATAAAGTGACACATGCTTTTGAACTGATTGGTAAGAGTTCAGCATGGAATAAGTGGTCATAGGGTATATGCAGTTGCAATGTTTTTCCTAAAGCTGATGCTTAGGAATCCCTCTGTCTTGTAACCTTTATCTATAATACATACACGTTTATATGTAACAGATTTCTAACATGTTTCTAGCATTTTTATGCACTTACCGGTCCTCTGCAGGTTGTTTTTTAATGAAACAAGCGCACAGTAATTGCTCTGTTGACCGCCTTGCAGTGATTTTTCCGAAGGGAAACATTACCCCCTACTGGTTAGCTACATTGCAAGCATGCAATTGCAACTGCGTTGTGAACTGAGATGGTCACAGAATCACAGAATGGTAGGAGTTGGAAGGGACCTCGAAAGCTCATCCAGTCCAACCCCTGCCACAGCAGGATCACCAGAGCAGGTCACACAGGAACATGTCCAGGCGGGTCCTGAATGGCTCCACAAGAGGAGACT
>NW_010182012.1:74046-91548 GCF_000695765.1 Mesitornis unicolor
GGTAGAGAAGTTGTTCCTTATGTTTAAGTTGAACCTCCTGTGTTCCAGTTTGTGACCATTGCCCCTTGTCCTGTCAGTGGGCACAACCAAGTAGAGTCTGGTCCCATCTTCCTGACACCCACCCTTTAGATGTTGATAGGCATTAATGAGAGTGCCCCTCAATCTCCTCCAGGCTGAACAGGCCCAGCTCAATAAGCCTTTATTTATTTATATGGCGGATGCTCCAGTCCCCTCATCATCTTAGTGACAGATCAGAAGTTTTTACTGGGTATTAATTAGGAGTCACAGAAGGGGCAAAATAACATTTTGACTGAAAAAAAATCCTGAAACAGTAGCTCTGTGAAAACAGAAGTTATGGAATTAATGACGCACATGATGCTCACAATCATGTTCAGATGTGAAGGGATACACTAAGACTTTGCAGCACAAGTTCTTAGTAAAGATAAACCTAACATGGTATTAGGGTCGCTTTACCTGAAGCACAATAAGTTTAATTAATTGCTTAGGCCTCTTCTGCCTTTCAGTAAACACATACATAGCAAGAGAATATGAAGAGGTGTCCGAATTTCAGACTTCTATATGAAACAGATTGAATTCAGCTATGTTCCTTGTTTTTTTCATCAGCAGGGAATTTGATTTATTTAACTTTCTCATAATTGCATAAAATATTTCAGGACATAATTCTGGTCTAAAATCTCCACAGGAAGGCAGAAGTAGAGGGCCTGTGATATCTGTCTACCTGCTTTCATTTGCATAGGGGAATTTTCATGTGCATGGAAGTATTCTTTCTTTATACTGGTTTGCTCTTGCTGTTTTTGCTTGATGTCTCAAGCAGTAGCTCTAAAAATGGCTTACAGGTAATGTGTCTTGTTCTGATCTTCTGCTGTAGTTGCAAGAATTTAGACTTGCGGTTGGGGTTTGATCTATGTGCAGAAGAACAGGATTTCCTAAGTAAAAGGAAGAAGGTGGTTGCTGCTGCTCTGAAAAATATTCTTCATCTAGATGAAGACCTGCAGGAGGATGAGGTATGTGGGACAACGTCTTGGGAACTTAGTGTTCTGTCTTAATTTGAACAAAGTGGGTGTGAAGTACTTACATGACACTCCCCATGTAGCTCTTCCATATCTTCTACACTAAAATGTGTAGGCCGGATTGTCACTTGCACCAAAGAACACATCAAAAACCTTTTGGCACAGAGGATGAAAGAACTGTCAGGAGGTCACTTATAGCTCCTTTATTCTCTGCCAACCTCCATCCTCACTGAGGTACACCCAAAGTACGTATTTGTTGAGATGAACATATGTATAAACAAGCATGATGAAATTTGGTTGTTTGGTCTAAGGCCATTTCTCCTCAGTTTGGCATCTCTTCCCTTCTCTGCTGCTACACAAGGCTCAGAGAGGGAGGCTGTAACTCTCCCTTAGCACACTGGTGCAGCAGCATCTGTCTTGAATGTTTTTTTCCAAAGTATTACCTCTTGCTTTCTTCTCTCCTGGGGATCCCTCGGCTCAGAGGTAGCTGCTCTGTTCCTGCAGAAGAGTCATTTGTTATGGGGCTGTGGTGCTGGGAACAAGGGTCAGGGAGACACCTTCTGCGCCTCGGGGAATGTGCCTGTGTGGGATTTCCTCCACTGCTCTGTTCAGTTCCCAGCACACCCATCCCTTGATGCTGTGTGCAGGACAGATTCTGTCAACCAAGTCAAAGTGCTCATAAACTTAAATAGAATGGGACTTCTTATTAAATGAGAGTAGAGGGTTATTGAGTCACATTAATTATAAAAAACAAAACAAAACAATAACCCTTCCCAAAGTAGATGACAAAATATAATGAAGACAACAGTAAAGGTACTGGTAAGATTTGTTCCTAAAACTGAATTAATATGTAGTCTCATTTTTAGTTAAGGTCTACCTATGAGGCAAAGGGAGGGTGGCTAACAGAACTACTGCATCTCTGAGGAAAGTAAGACCAAACAGCATATAGCAGTGATGTCAGGCTAGGGGGAGGTAATCTGAGTAACAAAGATTATGTTAAAATAAATCTGTAAAGCTTGGTGTCATCTGCCTGGAGAATAATCAAAGTATATAAACTTAGAGGAAGAAAAGGTTATGCAGGCAGCTTTTGCTCTGCTTCTCTGATCTCAGTTTTACTCAGGATTTTAAAATGTGTTTTGAGTGAAAGATGTGAGGACAAATTAAAAAAAAAATCCAGAAAAGACTCTTCACAAATCTGAAAATGGACTATGCCATACAAGAGCCATGCTTACAGCTTCTGACTCGCCAAAGAATCACAGATCAGGAAGATGCTTTCAGTGCACACCAAGTCCCACCAAAGTTTACACAACTCGGACACACAACTAAGTGCTGCCGTGAAGGTGGTGAATTGAATCCAAACCTACCTGAATCAGGGTGTTCCTGTTACTTCTTATGTATGCCCATCACGTACCTATTTCATCTGGTAATGAACAAGCCTGTGCCTTTGTGTGTTGAGCAGGTGCCAGTGGTGGCAGTCATGACCACAGCTGGAGGAGTGCGGTCCATGACGGCTATGTTTGGTAGTCTTCTGGCTCTCCAGAACTTAGGTGTTTTGGACTGCGTCTCATACATCAGCGGTTTATCTGCCACAACATGGTAAGGAGACTTGGGCTTGTGCTTGCTGTTTGTGTTAGCAGAGTGATAACCTGGTGAAGATGTTGCCTTGCTGATGAATTTTGCTCAGCATGACACTGGGACTTGGCTTCCTTCTGATGCTCGCTCATTTCATGGGACTACTCAGTGCTGTAGCCCTTATTTCTTCTAGCTACAAGAAACAAATTGAGTGGGAACTACTGTGTTTCTGTATTTGCACTGAAGTGTTTACAGAAACTAAAGAGCACGAGCAAGGATGGTTTACCTGTATCTCCTTGCAGTTCAGTGTCAGTGACAAACCCACCTCCAGCTGTTCTGTGGCTTGGAGATGTGCCTTTCTAGGATGTTTTTGAATGCATCCCTGCAGCAAAAATATCATCGTAAACTCTAAATTCTGCCTGAGCTTTTAACTGTTCTTCCAAGGTAAAAGTTGGAGGGTGAAAGCCTCATGTAACCTGAAACAAAATGCTTGTATGGTATAAGCCCATGAATTATCATGTACCCAGTGAACCACCACAGTATGTTTCTTTTTACTAGGGCCATGGCAAAGATATATGAAGATGCAAATTGGTCACAGAAGGATCTCAGAGGACCAATTTGTGATATCAGGCAACATGTGACCAAGAGCAAGCTACACTGTTTCTCGTTGGATCATATGAAATACTATGAAAAGGAGCTTTGTAAAAGAAAGCGAGACGGGCACAAGCTGTCCTATACAGATTTATGGGGACTCTTCATTGATTGTATGATACATCATCAGGTATTATATATCCAACCCTTACTTCAGAGGATTGATAACTTTTCATGTCTAAAGTTCTGGATTCAGCTATAGGAAAGGCTCTCAAAACTTCTGAGGACTCCTTCTTTGGCATTTTTAAAGAAAAATAACACAGTAAGCCTAACATGTAAGCATCTAGGGAAGTATCTGAGTACATAAAAAAATCAAAGTATTAATGAAATTGATTTTCCACCTGTAATTTCAGATCAAATGAGCATTCTAGAAACATGCAGAGGAGAGATGGCTCTGACGGAGCTAAGTTCAGGTGTATCAATATAGAACCATATCAGCTGACAAAGCTGTACTGAATGAAACTGGTCCAGGTTGACTTTTATCTGCAGCACCTACAAGGTAGCTGAATATCTGTATCTTTCCTGAAAGCAAGTTGTATCCTAGTAACTGTGTGGACACGTTTCTCACACTTTCGCTCTGTCCTTTGTGCCAAAATTCCCAGAAGCATCAGTGATAATGCTTTGGTGAATGTTGATGACAGAAAACACATTTGTGTAGTCAAACAGCTGAAGTTCACAGAACAAAAATATGCTGAGGTGTAGGAGACATTTAACTGACAGTCCATGCTTAGATGCTATATTAAGTCCATGCATCATGTTCATCTTTTACAATGGCTTCTGCTCTTGATAAACAGGAAAGTACTCACAAACTCTCTGATCAACAACTGGCAGTAAACCAGGGGCAGAATCCACTGCCTGTATACCTGTCCCTCAATGTCAGGGATGGCTTTAGCACTCTGGATTTTAAAGGTAATGATTATTACATGTGCTTATATTAATCTAAGAAGTTTCCTTTTAGTGCTGGGTGAAGGGAAATAGAGGGACCTGAGGAGGGGCAGCAGTCTGTACCCTGATCAGTGATCACAGCGATCAGTGATGCTGATCACTAACTATTTCCACACAGTTTTTTGGCCCAAATGAAGCAGGAGGTCCTGCAACTGAACCTGGTCATCTGCTTCTAGACACAATTTGCAGTCCCAGTGTATTCAGTCAAAGTTTGGGTGGGTTTTGGTCAGAGTTCTTTAGCTTCACAGGGGAGTGATTATCAGAGTCTACGAATGAATGATAGCTGGTGACATTGCTGACTCATAAGAACTAGAAATTCCACATCTTATGCAGGGCCTTAGGAATCGGTGGACTTTCAGCCCCAGTTTTTGCATCCTAGTACAGAAATGAACCCAAACTCGAAGCAGAATGAATTTTCAGTGTTAGTGGAGAAGGTGGATTTAGCTTTTGCATTCACCAATCTAACACACAATGTACTGAAGAGCATTTGTTTGATTCAAAACATGATGGTTTGAACTGTCACCAATATGCTGAAGCTACAGGCCTTGTTCTTCCAGCTTTTGATTCTCTAAGCTGCTATTTTTACATGTGTTCAAGTGGCTGCAATAAATCCTTGATGCCTTATTTGCAGAGTGGGTGGAGTTCACACCTTATGAGGTGGGTTTCCCAAAATATGGGGCCTATGTTCGTTCAGAGGATTTTGGTAGTGAGTTCTTCATGGGCCACCTGATGAAGAAGATCCCAGAGTCCCACATCTGCTTCTTGGAAGGTGATTTACTATCTCTGAAAAACATGACCTTTATAACAGCATATTTGGCTACACAGAGTTGGCATCTAATAACTACTAGTCTGCAACTAGCAAAATTAGTAAACTAGATAATGTATCTGATGCAATTTATATCTTAAATGAACAAGCCAAGAGTGACAAAAGAGAAAGCAAATTCTTGAGACAAATGCAATTAATTTGTTGAACTTCTTATGTTAGGCCAAACTGGAACATACACATTGGAACTGATCTTTTGAAGTACTTTAAATCACAATCTGACTTTTATAAGCAGCCAAGTTTCTAAAACGGCCTAGTCATCAGCCAGAGATTATGTGGAACAGTATGACATTTGATATTCATACTAAAAGTTAATAATATTTTGTAACTAAAACAGTGCTAATTTAAACAACCGCAGGGACTGAATCCAAGTAGGTTGCCTTAGCTGTGCTCTAGAATTTCAAAGTAGTATTAAGTATGCTTTTTCTTTGTTTGTTTTTAAAACTTTCAAGGCACGTGGAGTAATATATTTTCCCATAGTTTTATGGATGCTGTCTACCTCTCGGGTCATTCAGAGGACTTCTGGCACAGATGGACCCAAGGCACTAAGCATGACATTGGTTAGTTATTTTGATTACTTTTCACTTTCATCGGCATTGCCTTCACACCTCTCTGAAATGTGAAACCCAACGTTCTTTAAAGGGCTTGGCTTTGTGTCCTGTTTCTGGGTTAGGGGACACCAAGCCCTTGGGAATGAAATGAAAACAGGAGACACAGTTGTGCTGGAAAACAGGAAAAACCATTGTGCTGCTCGCTGTGCAACATCCCTGGCCGGTTTTGTTAGTCATGAGATGATTACCATGAGTCCTTTGGGGAGGGAGAGGCCAGACAGGGAACAACAAGGTGATGCTGTGACACTGAAAACCCACTTTTGCCCAGAACATTTGGCATGTCAGTGCATGCACTCCACCACAGATAGGGCCGTGGTGGTCTGACTGCCCGGCCCCTCCTTCTTTATTTTTATTAGTATCAGAGAAACACTCTAAATGCAGACATAAACCTTCTTCTCATTCTTCCTACAGAGGAACGGCCTGCTCTGCCCATGAAGCCTCATGAACAGCCAACTTGCTTATCCACTCCCCAAGGTTTCCTTTCTAATACTCTTCGAGAAATGATAACTAAGCGGCCAGTGGTTTCAACGTACAATAACTTTCTCAAGGGTTTGCAGCTCCATAACAAATATCTAGAGAATGAGAGCTTCTGCATGTGGAAAGGTAATAGTAAATTGTATTAAATGCATCTCTGAAGGTGATTTGAGTGGTCATAAAGACAAATTTTGATTAATATTGTTTGGTTAATATGTCTGTGGAATTGGTATTGCTGAGCTGCAGATGATTTACTGCTGGCCTTGCTTCTGTCTTGGAGAAGCCATAGTGGGCTTGCTTGAATTCTGTGCTTCCTAGGAAAAGCTTCAAAAGAACGACTTACAGTTTTGACTGACACTAAATAGCCACAGATTTACACCAGTTGAAAAAGCAGCTTAACATGTCACTTTGGATGAAGCGGTCTCAGAACTGCTCCCTCTTACTGAACTCAGATTTGAGCCATAGATGCTAAAACAACTGTGGGCTTTGTGTCAAAGACTAATATAAGTGTAGATGGTCTTTTCTTTCTTTCCATGTTATGTTGATTTGGAAAACAAAAACTTGACTTGCACCTACAGTAATTAATCGATAATGTAACTTTTTGACTTTCAGACACAGTGCTTGATACTTCTCCCAATGAACTGAACAAAATGGGTGACTACCTCAAGCTGATAGACACAGCTTTCTTCATCAACACCAGCTGCCCACCCATTCTGAGGCCAGAGAGGAAAGTGGATGTCATTTTGCATTTAAATTACAGCGGAGGACCACAGACTCTGGTGACACTTTTTTTTTAACAGAAAATGTTCTAGTTTTCATTAAGTTAAATAATTGTATCAGTGATACTATTCAACACTGTGACCATAATGTCATTGTCTTTACTGGGGCTATTTTCAGTAGCTTTCTGGGACACACACATTGACACAGACACACAGAGAAGATCACAAGTTCTACGTATTTGTGGAGATTTGTCATTGTGGTACCAAGTTCCTAAATAGTTCGTTATAAAAGTTTTACAATGTAATTAGTTAATACATAATTTTGCTATTTTTGAACGAAAATTTAGAGTTTTTCTTTTATGTTTGACCCTTGGTATTTGCATAAGTTTCTGTCAAGTTTTTGATTTGCTGCGTTTGAAGAAACATTAAGGAGTGTATATAATTGAAATCAATGTAATGTATTTGTTGGAGGACATGAAGACATTTATTGTCAGATGCACTGAATGCAAACATTCAAGAACCTGTGATCTGAGATACCATGTGTAATCAAAATTTCCTGATCCAAATCCTCTATTGTGCCCACTAAATCTCAAAAATGACCTGAATTTCATATCAATGACAGAAAAGAGTAATCTTGCTTTAAAAATGTACAGTGTTAGCATATCAACCACATTTCTTTTGCCCAGGGTATATTAAAATCAAGAGGGTATGCTTGTTAGCATAAGGCATAGTTAGCCTTATTGTAAACATAAATCAATCACAGATTGCCTAGTACAGTAAGAGATAAGTTATTGGGCTTGGTAGCCTTATATCAATCTCTCTGTG
Source organism: Mesitornis unicolor (assembly GCF_000695765.1). Lineage (NCBI taxonomy): Eukaryota > Metazoa > Chordata > Aves > Mesitornithiformes > Mesitornithidae > Mesitornis > Mesitornis unicolor. The sequence continues at coordinate 81,698 of NW_010182012.1, forward strand.
TTTCAACTGTGCTCTGTGTTGAAGCAGCCACTGGACCAGTTCTCAGAGTACTGTTTGGCGCAGGGGATCCCATTGCCCAGCACTGAGCTGAGCCAGGAGGAACGGGAACACCTGAAAGAGTGCTATGTGTTTGAGGACAGCTTAGAAGCACCAGTCTTGGTCTTTTTCCCACTGGAGTGTGATACCTTCCAAAAATACAAGGCACCAAGTAAGTTAACAGCATTAATCAATCATTTTTTATGAAAACATAATGAAGAAAGGATTTGCCAGGATAACAAGCTGCTTTGATAATCTGTCACTTTTTAAAAGTTGCCAGGTTATTTACTCTAGTTCACAGAATCACAGAGTGTTAGGAGTTGGAAGGGACCTCAAAAGGACACCTAGTCCAACCCCCCTGCCAGAGCAGGATCACCAGAGCAGGTCACACAGGAACGCGTCCAGGCGGGTTTTGAACGTCTCGGGGTCCTCCTTCCTACCCTTTTTAAAAATGGGCATAATGTTTCCCTTCTTCCAGTCACTAGGGACTTCATCTGACTGCCATGGCTTTTCAAATATCATGGAGAGCGGCTTGGTGACTACACCAGCCAATTCCTTCATGACTCTGTGATGCATCTCATGAGGTCCCATGGACTTGTGTATGTTCAGGATCTTCAGATGGTCATGACTCTTGTCTTCTCTTACAGTGGGAGGGAATTTCTCTCCCTGGTCTCCGTCTTGTGGGCCATAAACTCGAGAGCTGTGAGAATGAGTGTCAGTGAAAACTGAGGCAAAAAAGTTGTTGAGAACCTCAGCCTTCTCGTCGTCTGTTATTACTAGTTCCTCACTGTTGCTCATCAGGGAGAGTACACTTTCTTTAAACCTTCCTTTCCTGGTTCACATAACTGTAGAAGCCCTTCTTGTAGAACGGCTAGCTTTCTGGTGTCCTTTTCCGTGAGTTGGTAGATTAGGAACTGTTGGCTCAGTACCCGATGGAAAAGTTAAAAATACAAAATTCAAAATCTGCAAAAATGAAATGTTCTTATGGAAAACCTTCATTTAGAGAGGAAAATATTTTGCATGGAAAAATTGTTCTGTCCATTGATTCTGGATCAGCTGTGACTGTAGTCAAGCCATGATGTATTGGATTTTGTTAGGGCTGCATATGTAGTATCTATAGTGTAAATCCTGAATCATTTTACTGAGGGAACTTAGTTTCTTGTGGCTGTAACTGTGTATTTAGCATTGCCAGGCTGGAATTTTCCACCTCAGTAATATTGCTGTGTTGAACTTTGCTATGTTTTGTACTTCAGATGTGGAGCGCAGCCCCTCAGAGATGGAGCAGGGGAGAGTGAATGTGTCCAAATGTGATGGCCCCTATAGCACTGGTCTGCTTACATATACTGAAGAGAACTTCGACAAGTTGGTGAACCTGTGCAACTACAACATCCTGAATAATAAACATTCAATTCTCCAGGCTTTGCGAACTGCGGTGGAACGAAGAAAGCAATTTAAAAACTGCTCATCGCCTCAGCCGTCTAAACTTTCTTGAAGTATATTTTGACATACCTCATCAGCAGGAGAAATAGAATGTTTTGGCAATGGATTTATAAATATTCAGGGAACGTGAATCCATACAGAATGAACATACATGTCAGCTTGTTAAAAAAATATATATGTTTTACTCAGTACTATGTGTCAAGACTTATGCTGGTTCTGGCACTAAAGTCATCAACAAATCATGATTACTTAAAAAAATTCTCTCCACTGTTTTAAGGATTGGAAAAGCAATTGTAGAATTAGGATCCTATTTGCATATACAGATATAGAAGAATGAGATTTTAACCTCACAAATGTTTGCCCCAGATTTGGATGCAAATCTAAGTCGTATATGATTTATGAACCAGAGACCAAAGCAAAGATCAAGCAAAGTCTTGCCTTTGATTGCAGATCTCTGCTTGTGACAGTAAGAACTCAACCTGATACCAAAAATGTTTGCACCTGGAAAAAGAAGGCTGATAATTGCGGAACAGAACTGCACATAACATCTTCTGCTTTCTCAGTATCCATCTGTTAGGATAACCTTCAGTTAATTTACCTGCTTGGCTGTCGTTGCACTGAGTCTGCATTTTTGATAGATACCTCATGGTGATCAATATATAATAGGTTGATTTTTTTTTCTGTCAACTCTCTGATAAAAATCATCTGGCTCCACCCATTTTCGGTGGACTCTCTGAACTACCGCCTACCAAGTAGATCTTGATGCTGCGGATAGAAGTTAAGGTTCTGAATCCTTCACTTAATGGGTTTGATAAACAGTTTAACAGCCTAGCCTTTGGCCATAAACATATCTTCATTTATTAATCTGTTGCAAGCTCACAGATGTTCATGATGACAACAAAACTTGTGATACCAACTCCTTTGACTTCTGCAACATGGTCATTGTGCAACACTGTGCAACAGATGGTCACTGTGTAGCTGCTGTTACGCTTCTATTCCCAGTGCCATTCTAAACAGTGTTAATCAGATTTTCATACTTGTTTAAGATACATTTGGTTTGTCATTCTTAGATCTTATTTTCTCTTGTATGCATCAATAGATATACAGTGTAATAGCTACCATTCAAATACCAAGTACACATGCATAATCTTATTAGAAATAAAAGTCTTATACATGCAATAATTGAATTATTTTATTAAGTTCTATGGACTTAGCTAAGCTAGTGAGTTGATCTGTGAAAAAATGCTTCTTGCTTCTGATACCAAGAAAACAAATATTGAGGGAACAGAGGCATTCACGGGCTTTGCTAATGACCTTTGAGGAAGGATAAAAGAAAAGCTGCCACTTTAACAGTGGATCATGAAAAACGGAAGGAAACTCTGCTCACTAGAACGCAGAGGACTGGGATGCTGAGAGGTTAACAAGTCCAAATACTGACACCTGCAAATACCAAGGTATTATTCAGCAACGGAGTGCAGAACTTGGCCAGCACTATCTATCTGTCTATCTATACATCTAATCTATCTATCTACACATCTAATCTATATATCTATATCTATCTTCATTAGGGGTTTTTTTGCTGCCTTTTGAAGTCATCTCATTCATTACACTGGTGTGAGTATAAAAAAAACCAGAAAGTGCATCCTTCTGTATGCTGACAGTGTGTCCATATTACCCTGGAAGTGTGGCGCCTTGTGCCTCCCTCTCATGCGCCATGCTCAGAAGGTAATGGTTTCTGTCATCCAGTCTTCCAGATGTGTTTATTAAGCAGGAGATAACATTGTACTTTGTAACCTTTGAGACTATTTTTTTTCTGTGCATCAGTTCAATTAACAGGAGATGATGCTAGCAGGTATCTCCTGTCAAGCTTTGTTGCAATATGAATCAAGCCAATAAAGACTCCCTTCAAAAGAGAAAAGTGTTGGCAGTAACCTTCGCATTTCCTTTACATGGATCTAAGGTGGTCAAATACAACAACTCTTTTATTTCTCAGTCACTGATAAATCCTTCTTTTTCAGCTCTGCCCTCTTAACCAGAAAGCCAGTTTTTCACCTTCTTTTCTTGCCCTTGGTTAAGATAATTGGATGTTATGTCTCACCGGTAAGACAGCAACAGTTTTCCGTGAGGAAAAAAGAAAAGGAGAGTATGTCACTTTGACAGTTCAATTGTGTTCATAAGTTCGTTTTTAAACAATAATGAAATGGGTTTTAAAAAATTTGATTAATTTTTCTTTGCTAAGTATCTTTCAAGTATTTTAAAGATTTTAAGAATAAGACACAACAGAGGCAGTGCACTTTGTGCCTGGCGTATTCCACCAACTGGTTTTTGTAGTTGCAACACTTGGCACTGGGCCTTGAGCTTTACTCATCCAAGGTGTGGTGATGTGTGTTTTTTGGCAGTAGATCCAGAAAACTAGGACAGCTTAGAATGAGCTGAGGAAAGGGTGTCCATTTTAAGAAATCCAGGCCTGTTGAGCAAGCCGCTGAAAAATCTTACGTTGCCCAAATTGTCTAGCTTAGCAGCTCAATATTTTGACTTGAAGGAAAGTCAGACAAATGCTGGTGTTGGAGTTGGGACCTGGCTCCAACTATCCAGCATTGCACGTGAGGCTAACACCTTCCCTGGCCTTGCCAAGCTCAGTGGTCTTACCTTGATGGCTTCTGAATTTTCTCTGCGATGGACTCATTCGGTTTCTTGTCTGGGAAAGGGAAGGCTTCTTCTCCTGTCCTACTAAAAGTGGATCCTGTTGTTTGCATTGCAGCGATACCTCAGAATCCTGCCTATGAGGTGATGGTAAAAGGAGAGGGGAAGAGATCTTCCTTCAAGTGGCTTGCCAGCTATTAATAAAAAATAATAAATGAGAGCAGAAGGTCAATATTATGACCTGATGCTATTTCTTAGGAAAGGAGCTGAGGCCCAGTGACGTATCAGCTGGATTTTTCAAAGTGATTCAGCATTAGTGTAATTGTTCTATTTAAGATCCAGATAGGTCAACAACTTTTTTTTAAAATTTGAGAACATCTGTTTGTGGCCTGTCACACAAGCTCTGCTAAATGTAATGGCATGATCGTGTAAGCAATTAGCGGTGAATCTTTATAGTCTCTCTATTAGGACGCAAACGTCTCTGAGGCTGAGTGTAGTAGATGAAGTTACCCCCTTAATTAGCTGATGACATCAGGTGGCTTCCTGATTTTCTGCAGATTGGTTCAGATTCAAATTGGCTGTACATTTCCCTGTAAAGGTCCTGGGTTATACGTCTTGCCAAGTTTATGTCAGAGGAATTACTGGCTAATTAGCTGACATGGGCTGGTGCTGGTGTTTGTCATGTCTGTGGTCTGACAGGGTTAGGGAATTAAAAAAGCTGCTTGAACAGTTTCTGAAGTGTTGAATGGACTTGGAAAGGTCAGACGACCTTGGGCTGCTCCTGCAAGGGTAAAGGCAGATGCTGCTGGATGCTCAGATCTATAGAGCACAGGGAGAAGCAGACATAAAAGTTGTGAGCTACTGCTTTTGGAAACAAGGATTGGATTTGAAATTATGTTGCAACAAAACTGAAGGCAGGATTGCACATATTGGGTACAGCTGGGACAATACTTTACTGATGATTTTTGAATGGCAAAACTACTTCTGATGAGTGAGTAGGAGGAGCAAGATCTTTATCTCTCCAAAACATATCAAAGGCATGTGGAGTCATTTATAATCAAGTTTCTTAATAGTCTTTTGAAAGCAGAAGTCCTCCTTCATGTGTGTCATAATCGAAATAGTAATTTAAGTAAAAATATAATCCGCCCTACATTCAGCTAATGTGATAGTTTTGTCTCCAATGACTGATTTTGCACCTTTCATTCTCAGGAGTTTAAATTCAGAGTCAGACTGAGGGTGTCTCCTGCATACAGATGTATTACATGAAAATGTTTGGCCTGTCGCCTTTAGAAGATAGGAAACATTTTGTGGATTTCTTTCAGCAGGTTGTTTTGATTAAAGAAAGAAAGAAAAAGCCATACCTTGCTAAAAGACCTAAACATTTTGGCTTTGAAAAAAGTGAAACTTGTAATGGTTTTTTATTTTGCAGAGTTTTTAATGCAAAATAATTTTTTTTAGAAATGATGTCTTATAGGTGTAGTGTAAATTGAAGAAAAAAACTTAAAATCTTCTCCATTGAACAAATAATCACTAATATTTTAAAATTTATTTGTCTCAAAGACTATATCCTTTGCAAAATCCTCTACTCAGCCAGTGCCTCCCCCAGATCATATTTTCACACATTTGGTGCAGCTCTCCGCTCTCTTCTGTTAAGATACACCCGTGATTCTGGGTGTTTTCAACTCAGATTTTAGTTCATGACACTGTAAATTGTAGTGATCCTGACAGCTGATTTCCTTTTAGCCAAAAGTGGCCTTCATATCTCTCCTTTATGGTTGGACATCTCTGCAGACTTGTATGCACGGTAGCGTACAGGTCCTATGTTTCTTACCTGATGGGAGAGGAAACTGTGGGCACTGAAGGGATGATTTCTGTTGCCCTCACCTGCTCTGTCACTGTGGGCACACCCTTTTCCAAGAATCTGAGAATGCTTTCTCAGGAAGTCATTTTTTGCATCTTATGTGATTTTTATTTTTGATCTTATGCGATACAAAAGATCAAGGGTACAGGATGTTAAATATGTTGTATGTAAAAACATGAAAATAAAATGCCAACATGTTAACGCGGAAGTTAGTTGGTGGGTTTTCTTGTTGTTGGTGGGTTTGTGGGTTGGTTTTGTTGTTGTTTGTTTGTTTAATACCAGGAAGTTGCTTTAAATTAGTGGCAAGCCAAGAAGTATCTAACCAAAGCTGAATATTTTAGAGATGGAAATCTGATGCCATAGGGAAGGAATTGACACTTTATCATCTACAGTAAATCTTCTTGAGTGCAGAGATTATTATGCTTAGGTCCCTTGTGTAACTGGAATTTGACTTGGACTGCTTGCTGTCTTGTTTGGTTGGCAGGATGAGGTCTGTTTTGGTGTTGTATCTTTTTTTTTTTTTAATTAAAAGGAAAACAAAAAAGACTGAAAAGCTAGAGCCAGGGAAAATCCCCAGCTATGGATCTGACACTGTATTTGTTTATTTGCTAATTTGCTTTGTTAATTCTGAGTATTTCTTTTCAAATGTGGCATCTGGCTGTCATTTTGTGACACCTTTAGCATGTTTTTGGATCATAGAATAACAGAATGGTAAGGGTTGAAAGAGATCGCTGGAGATCATCCAGTTCAATCTTCCTGCCAAAACAGGTTCACCTATAACAGGTTGCAGAGGAACACGTTCAGGCGGGTTTTGAATGTCTCCAGAGAAGGAGACTCCACAACCTCTCCGGGCAGCCTGGTCCAGTGCTCTGCCACCCTCACAGTAAAGTTTTTCCTGGTGTTAAGATGAAGCTTCCTGTGTCCCAGTTTGTGCCCCTTGCCACTTGTCCTGTAGCAGGGCACCACTGAGAGTCTGGCCCTGTCCTCCTGACACCCTTCCTTTTGATATTTATAAGCACTGATAAGATCCCCTCTCAGACATCTCAGGCTTTCCTTTTTGTAGCCCTTCGCAGAACTTTCTCCAGTAGTTCCCTGTCTTTCTTGAACCAGGGAGTCCAGAACTGGACACAACAGTTACTTACCCTTCTTGTCGCATTTGAGGTGTTTAAATGATGACCAATTCCTATTGTCATCCCAAAGGTGATACAAGGATACTTTTCTCTTGCAATAATAAGAAATATCCCATTAGTCATATATTTCTGTAGTTCTGGATTATCCGAAGGTGACTAAGCAGTGTATAAGGTAAATGTGGGCTACTGGATGCAGCTGTTATTGCTACCTGCAACCTACTGCACTTAGATATAAATTATCTGAATATCATGTTGAGGAAACTAGTGCTTGCAATAGGGTAGTTTAGATGAATTTTGACTGCCTCAGATCAGCAAGACATTTATATTTACTCCACTTTACCTTAATTAAGACACAGATACAAAATCACATGCATGTAGGCGTGTACTACAAACTAGATGGAGAGCAGAGGAAAATTATATCTTCCTTTTAACTTTCCTTGTTATTACTCAGAGCTTTAAAAAGGCTGCTCTGTGTTCCCTCATCAGTAATACAGTCTCTCTAGTCCTTAAAAAGCAAAGAGTCTAAGTAAGCAGAATGGATATGAAGAACACTACTGCAAATATGACTGCTCAAAGAGCCAATATATGGCTTTTTAGACTTTGGATAACTTCATCCACGAATTTACTTACTGCATGCTTGATGGTTGTCTTTGAAATGGTCCCTGAACTGTGGAAGAATGAAGGAAAAAAATGGAAAAAACCCAGCATGACAGTTAAACTTTGAAGTAGTAATCTCTTTGAAATCATAATCATAAGGATGCATTTCTACCTGTAAAACACCAATGGGACAAATTACAAAATCACGCTTTATTTTCAAGCAGATTGTGTAGTCCTTAGACACCAATGAATAAGCCATCAGCAGTTCATATTGTCTCACTGATGACAAGAACTTACTATTATGGGTGTTACGAGCACTCAGTTTAATCATGAACTTACTGTGTGAATGAGAAACTGTTGAGATCATAGTTCTTGACTTGCACAAAGCTTTTACAGCTGCTACATTCCAAAGCCACCCTGTGTGGCTTGGGCAAGCAGCAGCTAAGTGAAGACATCAGCTACAAAACTTGGTGATGGTCATGAGCACGAGAGGAAGAATTATTTAGGGATGTTTTGAGTATGGCATGAGGATGTTATTTTGAGAAAGGGAAACATAGTCTGAACATCAGGAAACCATTCAGTGAGCAAGATGCACTCTGGAATAGTGTTCTAAATGTGAAGTGGTATCTTATTTAGTGGTGTGGGTGAGAGAAGATGGGATGTCAGAGTCTTGTATTGGCTATGAAGCAGCTGAGATTGCATAAATGCATCTATCTATCTATCTATCTATCTGCTGATAGAACTCAGAGAATTTGAGCTGGATAACCCACTTCCTTTCATCTGATAGAGAATGTTCTACAGACATTTTTAATGAAAGCAGATTCTCAGTTTAAATTATAATACTCCATTTTTTTTCCCAGGAAAGCATTCTTCTTTCAAAAGCTGGAAAGTCTAGTTTTGCAAGAGCACAAGTAGATGATTCTCAGCTGTGACTGCTCCACCTGAACTTGTTCATATGCATTTAACATAGATATAAAGACACAAGTTGAGGGAGGTATTTTGTCTTTGAAGTAGAGATACTCATATACATTGGAAATATCTTTTGATCTTTCTTTCAGGAAGCATTTCAGATGCTGCAAGTTTAGATTTATGAGCCGTTTTGCTTTGATTCTATATCCACTGAGAAGGATGTACAAAGTGTGACTATGGAGCAAGGAGCAGGTTGTTAAATGTTTTAGATAGAAACCGCCAGGTAGTACCTATGCATATTTTGCATGAGACCTTCTGAACAGTCATCATATGTGAATAACACAGATATCGACATAGATGGCAGCAACTTGTGTGTAAAAAGAGGACTGTACTCTAGCAAAGTTCCTTGGACAACACCTCCTCTCTTCCTCTGAGCAGAATTGCTTTGATACTGGCCTTGGTGGCACAGGGGAGTGCATTTAGGTGGTGTCCACTGCAGTTTGCAAGGTTGCTTTCTTTACCTGCATGAAATGAATTATTCCTCAATATGAATGGAATTGATTTAAAAGTAAGTGTAAGATACCGAACCTATCCCTAACACACTCCCCATGTCCTACTTGAATCTCATGATGCAAGAGTGAGTGCTACCCACCTCCTGTCATCAAGCAGAGTCAGGAAAGATTGTGGCAAAGCCAGAGTCTGGTCTTGCACAGTCCAAAATCTACCAGCCTGCACAGATATACTGATTTAGGGCTACTATAACCACTGCTCTTACAGGCAGTGAGTCACTGCAGACTAGGGTAATGAGGAGGCAGGGAGCATTTCATTTCATGTCCCTATGTTTCCTGCATGGTGGCTGCTGGGCCTGCTGTGAGAGCGAGCACACACAAGATCCCTTTAAATTAAGCTCTGGGGATGGGTGAACTGTTGCGCTCCTTTGGCCCACGCAGGAGAGCACAACCCTCTCTCTTGCCTCACCCTTCCACCCTCAAGTTTCATCTACTGCTTATAGCTCCTCCCTTCCCTCTTACTGCATTTCAATATCAAACTGCAAACTTTCTGGAGACAGATTCTTCTTTTTTTCTAGATATATGCTAAATATCCAGGCAAAGAATACTGAGTGCATGGTGAGGTGACTGAGTGTAGCATAGAGATGTCCAAAATAGCTTTAGAGGTGCATGAGTCCTTCAGTTGCTTAGTTGTGGCAGTGCAATGGGGCCACTTACCCTGCTGAA
>NW_010182012.1:91579-94793 GCF_000695765.1 Mesitornis unicolor
ATGGAAAGACTATTACAGGTATTTGAGCTTATGATTTGGAAAGGAGCTGTCGAGATCTCTCTCCACTATCCTGTAGTATGATGGTGGCCATGTACAGATTCTCTGACAGCTGTGATTTAAGTAGACACGTGCGCTTTGCTTGGAGGTTAGAATTGTTGCATAAATGCAAACCTTTTTATTAGCAGTGGTATTTTCAAGAAAGAACTGCTGGGCAGAAAGGGGCTTCAGTGTGCACCTCAAATATCCAGTAAGTAGAAAAGAAATAGCTCTTCGTTCTGCTGACTCAGTTGAGGTGCTCTAATAGGTTGCAGGAAGCAGGGAGGGGACTGCCTAATGACTGGAAATAATAAAGGGGTGGAGCGGGAGAGCTTCGTCATAAAATCCCTATTCCTCCACCCCTAATCTGCATGAGGAGTTCCTGCCAGCTGTACGGCTCGGTATCTTTTAACATTGGACTTACATGCAACTGGGGCTGCAATGGGATCAAATTTAAGCTCAAATGAGGTAAGCAAAAGAAGCCGATAGCAAGTGTAAAGTGGGTAAAGTTGTCTGATATTTCAGCTAAGTTGATCACAGAGGAGAACAAGCTGTTTGTGGTGTATGGGCAATCCACAGAAAGCAAGTTTGCTGTTCTTTTAGATCTCATGGTTGCAAGGATGTTTTTCCTAGTCTAGCCTTTTACAGAACCTCATCGCATGTCTGCATGTTTAAGTTATGTTTTAGGGCTAACAATGTTACTCATTGTGCTTCCTTAAGGAAAATCTTCATGTCAGGGAAACGAAGCTGGCACAGAATTGCGATGGGTTTGGTGGTCGGTAAAGCACCTAAAGAGTGTCGTTAATGAGCGTAGTTCTAAATATGGCTTTGAATGTGAGACAGTTTTAAATGTTAGCCTAAAATAAGAGTTTAACATGTAGCTTAGTTTTCTTAACCTTACCTTGTGTTGTTTTTCCTAGACTATTACGAGCACCTCAGCACCAGCAGTGAGAACGGTAGGTGGTAATTAGCTGGCCTTTCATTGCATACTGTCCAGTGCTGAATGTAGATCACTAGAAAAAATGTTAGGAATTCAATGACTCGAGGGAAAACTGCACTGCAATACCTACTGAGGACTGTAAAGCTGAGGTGTGACTTCAACTCTGTAGATGAAATATTGCCTTGGCTTTCGGTAAACGCTAAATAGTCTGGCCTCTGTTGGTGTCTGATACTTATGATGCTGTGAGTAGGTGTTGCACTGTATCTGGGCTGGTTTGTACTTCACCTGTATTTATTTTTTACTTCCTTCCTTTTTTGTGTTTTGATTTCTTTGGATGAAATATGCACTTGTCTTATACATCACTCCTTCATAAGAAGAGTCTGTTTAAATAGGTCTTTCCTAGTGCTCTAGTATTCCTTCTAGTCTTTCTTTTTTTTCACTGTAATGATCCGTTGTAGAGCTCACAATTCTCTGTGTAACACTGTGTTTAAAAACACAGCGTCATAACAGGTAAAACTGTGGAATAAATGTGTTGTGTTCACCCTCCTGACAAGCTCAATCTCATCAGCCTGGTAGGTGCGGGAGCAGCGCCCAAACTTCTCCAGATGCAATAAAAGAGCAATACAGTGTTTTGTAAAGGCTGAATTGAGGATTAATTCTTTACACAGGCAAAAGAAAACATCGTGGGCAATTATTAGAGGTTGATGTTAACAGGTATTGGCACAAAGAATATATATATCAAATAAGCTGCTATAAGGCAGCGAATGGGACCAATGGCAGCGGCAACAGGATGGGGCTGCCTTCAGCAGCTCTCTGGGGATATGTGGTTGGAAAGATGGTCTCTTGCCCCTGCTTCAGTGACGTGGAGGTTTTCAGCTTTGGTTCCACATGGGGAACTGCAGTGATACAGAGATTTTCCCAAATGGTGCTAAATTTGGCCTGCCTCACAAAGGTTTGGTATTATTGATAGTATTTGATGCCTGATTGTGCCCAGGAGCCACTTACCTTCTATGTTCAAAGTGAAATGTTATGGTAAAGACTTTGTAGAGTTTCTTCAAAAAGTAGCTTTTGAAATGATGTTTAGGTCTCCGTGTATAGTCTTGCAACCCTAAGGAAGTATGCTAGGATCATAAAAATTGTTACTTCTAGTCCTGTAAACTTAGCCTGTGTTTAGAGGATCAAGCTGGTTTTTTTTAATCCTTAGTGTTTTTTACTTTGTTAGTAGGTCTGTAGATGTGAGACCTGTACAGTTCAGTGCTTTTAGATTGTGCCTTTTGTCTTTAGGGTATTTAGGGTGGCAGAACTGAATATAGCACATACAATTTAGAGCATGGACCCAAAGCTCCTTCTTTGTACTGGACTCTTTGAGGCTCACATAAATCAGGAAGGATTTTTTTTTTTTACTGTAGAAGTTGTTATTTATGATGATAAATACATAAGCACAGTATATCTGAATTGTTTTTTGTTACTCAATGACTCAGTTAAGGAAACCAGCTTTCATTATCAGAGTTAGTTTGAGGGTAACCCATGGGATATGCATGATTTAAATTTGAGTGGCCACATAAATTAAAGGGAATATGTAAAATATTTGGTAAGAAAATACCGATTGTCCCCTTAAGATGACAGGCAAAAAAGTACTACTTTTTATATTACTCAAATTAGTGTGTCATATCATAATTATATAGGCTAGCATGGTCTTGAGAAGAAGTCAGGTTGAACTGTGGAAATGTTTGTCTTACAGGATTTGGATTTATACTAATATGAAACTCCAGCTTTGGAGTTGCAAACAGGAAGAGGAGAAAAATAATGTGAAAATGGCAGGGTCTTGGAAAGAAACAGATGTTGGATCAACCGATGCTTCATTTGGTTTTATTCTGGAACAATACCAGTAACTTCTGCTGACTTAATAAGACCCAGTTATGGGATATTTTAAAATGGATGAAATAAATATAAAAAAAAATGTAATACAAAGAAAAGTGTTTCTTATGCATTTGACTTTTCCTGAGGTGGTAGACATAGTAAGGTAATGAAATCTTGCCTGCCCTTGGGGCTTCAAAACTCTTTGAAGTTAAAAGGTGCCACATGCCTAACCCAGGTCAGAAACAGTGCAGTGAGCTGTGTTTTAAAGTCCTACCACTCTTCCTGACAGGGTTGAGTGTTTTCTTTGCTGGTCTCCATAGTTTTTAAAGTAGTGGTGAGATTTCTACTCCTTTTTGAAGAGAAAGCTGAGGAAAGAGT
>NW_010182012.1:94824-121549 GCF_000695765.1 Mesitornis unicolor
CGAATAGGTCTGACACACTGTTTGAGAGCTGCCTTTCCTCTTGATGTAACCTGGGAATGTTGTATGTGTTTCACACTAGTCTCCTCAAGAAAACAATTCTGTAAAATACTTAAGTTGGGAATTTTACTGAATTAGAGCAGTTTTAGAGCTCACTCTTACTCATGTGGATGAGCACTCATGTATGTGAACACTCCTATTGACTTCCCTGGGGCTAGATATGTAAGGATTGCATAAGTGTGCCACAGGATTTAATTGAACTTTTATCTGACGTAGGCTAGTGTGACCATGTCCTGCCTTTGCAATCTCATATATTTAAGTAGTTTCGACAGTGGTTATTAAAATGCCTGGCTGGTGTTTCCGGTTTATGAGGTAAGAACCATGTCTCAGATGAAATAAATACAAAAGCTGAAAGTTGAAGTAAGTGTAATAACTGACCAGGGAGGCTTCTGGCCTCAGAACTTGCCCAGCCTGTGAGATGATCATCATCACCACATTAAAGGGAAAGATGTGGAAGTCATTGTCTATTACTAGCAGATTATCCAGTTTTAAGATATGCCTCTCAATAGTTATTCTGTGTGACTTTAGGTAAGCCACTGACTTGACAAAGCATTCAGGCACCTAAAAGTTAGGAGCTATAATGTCTGACTTCCAAGTCTCTAGTATGGGAAGGGACTCTACAACCCAGAGTGAAGCCCTGAATATTGATTCAATTGTTTGGGGAGTTAGATACACCAGAATGGGAACTGTAACAACTGAGCAAATTGGTACATCCAGCTAACAAGGACAGCTTGGCACAGAAACACCCTTCTTAGATCCTCACTCTGTATGGCACTTAGGGCTGCAGGGAGGTACTAATGTCCACTTGAGATACACACAGTAGAGGTCTACATGCTTGTTTACAAAGAAATGAGCAAAGATTATTCCTTTAAAGTGGTGTCCAGCCTATTGGTTATAGCACTTCATTGGGATGGGGAACTTGGGTTGCTTGGACATGCTGGATCAAGCACTGGCTGGATAGCCCCCTCCAGAGAGAGGTGGTGAATGGAGTTAAATTCAGCTGGCAGCTGGTCACACGTGGTGTTCCCCAGGGCTCAGTGTTGGGGCCACTCCTGTTTAATATCTTTATCGATTATCTGTTTGAGTGGATTGAGTGCACCCTTAGTAAGTTTGCAGATGATGCCAAATTGGGTGGGAGTGTTGATCTGCCTGAGGGTAGAATAGCTCTGCAGAGGGACCTGGATAGGCTGAATCAATGGACTGAGGCCAATTGTATGATCTTTAACAAGGTCAAGTGCCGGGTCCTGCACTTTAGTCACAACCCTGTGCAATGCTACAGGCTTGGGGACGAGTGGCTGGAAAGCTGCCATGCAGAAAGGGACCTGGGCGTGTTGACTGACAGCCAACTGAACATGAGCCAGCAGTGTGCTCAGGTGGCCAAGAAGGCCAATGGCATGCTGGGGTGTATCAGAAATAGTGTGGCCAGCAGGAGTAGAGAAGTGATTGTCCCACTGTACTCAACAGTGGTGAGGCCACACCTCGAGTCCTGTGTTCAATTTGGTTATTGCAGTATAAGAAAGACATTGAGGTGCTGGAGAGGGTCCAGCAAAAGGCAACAAAACTAGTGAAGGATCTTGAGAATAAGTCTTACAAGGAGCAGCTGAGGGGCTTGAGGTTGTTTAGTCTGAAGAAAAGGAGGCTGAAGGGAGACCTTATCACTCTCTACAGCTACCTGAAAGCAGGTTGTAGAGAGGTGGATGTGGGTCTCTTCTCACAAGTTACAGTCAATAGGACAAAAGGAAATGGCATCAAGTTACACCAGGGGAGGTTTAGGTTAGACATTAGAAAAAACCTCTATATTGAAAGGGTTATCAAGACTGGAACAAGCTGCCCAAGGAAGTGGTTGAATCACCATCCTTGGATGCATTCAAAAGCCATCTAGATATGGTGCTCAGGGACATGGTTTAGAAGTGGGCATGGTAGAGTTAATAACAACTGGACTTGATGATCTTAATGGTCTTTTTCAGCCATAATGATTCTGTGATTCTGCTCAAGTCCATTCTTCTGTATTCAAGGGATGTAAGCCCTACCTTTCTGGGGTAAAGAAACGCTCCACCTCTTCTGCTGAAATAGCACTGCTGAGGACAAAAACATTCAGGAGTTATTGGGTGGGAAAGCAGGGTCCAAGCATAAATGCAGCAAACTTGTCAGTAGATTTGGCAGGGATAGATAAACCTTGAGTGTTGATCCCTGTGCATAGGACTACTTCTGTGTTTTACCCAGTTCTATTGAATGCATATAGAAAAGCAGTTCTGGCAGTTCAACTATATAGTCTGGGCATGATGTCTTTTTGTTGCATTTGATTGGAGATTGTAATTTTGTTTTTCCCCCAAAAAAGAACTATTTTTTTTTTTCTCTCAAGATGCGTCAGTCCAAGTTCTCCTTTGTGGCCGAGTTTGGAGCAGGTAGAGGTGTGATACACTTTTTGATACAGCTGAAATGTCCCACCAGCTGATTGTTCAAGTGCCTTCAAACTGTGCACCATAAAACTGTGCCTGTGCTAGAGTCTGGACAGGTTAAGATAATGCAGAACTAATGTGCCCATATCAGTGACTGCTCCTGCTGCTGTCTCACTGACCTTCAACTCTGCATCTTCAGGCCCCTTGCTGACCCAAAGAGAAATGCTAGAGAATATGCCAGGGATTACCCAGGCTGTTTCTTGGAGACTGTTCTTTTTCTCTGCTTCATTTTCAGACGTGCTGAGGTTTTCATAGGTGAGGTCAAGGGCCTGCTTCATTACATTGTGTTAGTGTCCAATGTCACATTGTGGTCGCAGTTACTTAACACTTTGTCATAGCATAGTGAAGCATTTCGGGATAAGCCTTATGCAACAGCTGGGAAGACAAATGGTCTGGCAAAATGTATAGCACGAATGAAGGAAATAGTAGCGAGGTACATTTTTATTAGTTAACATCATTAAATTGTTTTTACTTTTGCTGCTTAATAATTAACATAGGAACTACAGATGCAAAACAATAAAACCCATGTGTTTGTGTTAGGACGCTATATTGACTTCACTAGTGTATTTTATGTCTATGAATGCAGGAGTGAAAGGGTTTATGGGTAGAGTTAATCTGTTCTTACCAAATGGTATAGATAAAGAGATTAGACAAGGTTTTGGCCACAAAAATCACTGTTTCTGTTCTGAAACAGAATCAGTAGACTCAAAGCTAAATACCAGTTTGAAGCCAGTGTTAAAATAAATTTTATCTGTACAAACATTGGTTTTAAAAAGGAAAGATGGTACCTACAAAACAGAGGAGATTTTAGTGTGGGAGAGAAGAGAAAGATGTTAAGTAGTTATCTCCAAGGTGAAATGAGGAAAGAGTTCATTTATAGCCTGAGGAATATGAAGACATACTAGTATGAGCCATGGAAATTATGAGGTATTATAGAATTAATACCTCTGAGCCAAAGGTGTCTGATATTTAGTGGAGTTGTGAGTTAATTCCACAGATAATCTCTGGAAAGAGTTTTGTAGCTGTCTGTTGCGGATGAGGGCTGAAGATCAGAGATGGATCAGAGTCTTCATGAGAAGTATTTTGTCACTGTCAGCTGCATTTCTGTCTGTTAGACTGTGTGTAGTTTTTGCTGGTGCATGGTGATTGCTTAGCTGTACTTGCACAGCTACTGTGAGTGTTCGGTGTCTTGGAGACAGTCAGTTATACTGGAAACAGTGGTGTGTAAAAGGTGAGGACACCCATGGGTGTCCTGTAAGGGTGTTGATTGTCATAATAACGGAGTAGTGTTCAAAATAAGTAATCTTTATCAGATAGCACTCTCAGCACCTGTTCTCAACTCATATGTGGTTTTGAAATCTGCTGCTTCTATTTCAGACCTGAAAAGGATTCTGTGCCAAAACAATTTATAGATTTTCCAACTGCTCCAGTTACTTTGATAAATTATGTTGGCTCAAGCTTAAAAACCTTGCTTTATCTACGTTCTTAGAACTTCAGTAGTCCGTGACTATAGACTATAATATTAATCTCAGTGTCATCTTCTTTTTTTTTCTTCTTTTTTTGAATTGTCCTGCAGAGACCAGTATCTCCTTTCAACTTGCTCACTGTAAAAATACTGAGACTGAGGAATGTCCGGAAGGCAGACTTGCGTGAGTATTTCTACTATTGCCAGATGTTTCTTATAATTCTTTAATGTAAAGAAAATATTTGGTCATAGAATCACAGAATCACAGAATATTAGGAGTTGGAAGGGACCTCGAAAGCTCATCCAGTCCAACCCCTGCCAGAGCAGGATCACCAGACCAGGTCACACAGGAACACGTCCAGGCGGGTTTTGAATGTCTGCAGAGAAGGAGACTCCACAACCTCTCTGGGCAGCCTGGGCCATGCTCTGGCACCCTTACAGTAAAAGTTTTTCCTCATGTTCACATGAAACCTATGCTCCAGCTTGTACCCATTGCCCCTTGTCCTGGCATTGGCTGTCACTGAGCAGAGCCTGGCTCCTTCCTCCTGACACTCACCCTTTATATATTTATAACCATGAATGAGGTCTCCCCTCAGTCTCCTCTTCTGCAAACTAAAGAGCCCCAGCTCCCTCAGCCGCTCCTCATAAGGGAGATGCCCCACTCCCTCCATCATCTTTGTGGCTCTGTGCTGGTCAATGACATTGTTCTTAAATGGTGTAGGAATAAAAAGATATATTGCTGCAAGTTTGCAAGAATTATTTTTCTTGTGATACTGAAGTATTGCCTTCTGCTTTTAAGTGTAATGGGGCTGACTCAAGCAAGGTGATGCATTTGATGTTTCACTTTCCGTACCTCATGGAATGTATGAGACGTATTTCCTGCATCAGACATCAGACTTAGCTGCTCTGATGGCTGCTCTTTAAATGATGAAAATTCTTGTACTTTTGAGGAAGAAACCTGAGTATTCCCTACAGTATTTCTGGACAGAAGAAAAGGAGAGATCTGGTGATGGAAGTGTAAAATCAGCAGTAACAGGAAAGCCTATGAAAATAACAGAAGTACAGAGAAAACATCCTATTACTTCTACAGAATTTATAAACATTAAAAAGATGATAAAATCCACTATGTCTGGGAATTTATTTAACCTAGACAACAGAGTAATTTAAAGTAAAAAACTTAAACAGAGCACTACTGTGAGAGTTTTGAGGGAGTTTAAGTGAGGGATAGGGAGGGGAAGTGAGAAAAGGATATCTAGAATAGAGACTACAAAAGAAAAATGTCATCGTCAGATCATAGAACAAGATTTAATAATGAGAAGAGACCAAGATAGAAGAATTATCTGCAGTAGGGGAAGTCTAAAGAGCCTGGTGATATCCAGCTGTGGAAGCCCTGTAATGATTCACCTTCTCTGCCTCTGCAGACTAGTGGGCATCAGCTTGTTGAACCACAGCGTGGCAGCAAATATAAACCAAAAATCCTCAGTGTGAGAATAAGACTTGCAATAGTTGGAAAGAACAGTTTGCTCACTGTTCAGCTGTGACACTGACTCATCCAGAGGAGGGACTGGTTTAAATCTGAATTTCCAATTCGTTGAGGAGCTTCCTCACATCTTCTGTTCCACAGCCGTGGGTCCTCAGTAGTCCACCCCCTTTGGTGCACTGAGACTTGTTCAGGTGCTTTTCAAAAAGCAATTATGCCACTCTGTCCCTTTCATGGGGAAATCTGAATGGAAATTTGAAATGGCTGTGTAAAGAAACTGGAAAGGCACGAAAGAAAAAGGTTAAACAAAGACAAAGAGAGTAAGAAAATTCAAATTGAAAGACCACAAGAATAAATTGCAAATAAATGAAACGAAGAGGAAAAGTCCACAGTATATTCACCAAAATCTTGCTGAACATTGCTCAAAATCAAATTTCTTTTGGCATACTCAGTTTCATGCAGCACGTCACAGTTTCTAAGGAAACCAGCTGTAAATTTTAGTTAATCTACAATCTATTTTGAGATTTCAATTAACATAATGGGTCAAGAGTAGATGGAAAACTCTGTCTTCTTAACCGAGGTTAAAATTAGTGTTTTTTGGCAGGAAGAACATGGAACATGCGGCAGTTGTGCTTCACAACAGTATTTTTGAATGAGTGATTATTATCAGAGAAGAAATCTCTGCTGCACTCACTTGTAGTATTCTGGGTTACTCCTGCATCTTCTGCAATGTAATACTACTGTACTTATCTATATTTTTTCTTTTATTCTTTCAGCTTTAAAAAAATCTGCTATGATTTGCTGAATGCTTTGTTATCTGTTGATGTCTTAATATTTTTTACTCTGCAAATGACAGATGATCAAACTACTTTGCGATATTTACTGTATCATTTTGTTAAATGGATTTGGTTCAATAGAAAAAGGGAGAGCACCTTATAAGATGTAAAGTTCCGGGTTTCTTAGAGGCTAAAGACATTTCAACATGCAGAAACACACAGAATGTGGGCTTATAGTCGTAGGCACTGACTTTTTAACATTCAAATGCCTAAGTGATGAGTTGAATCAACCAAATATGTGATCTGCCCAGGCACTCACTGCAATTGCCTCTGCAAACCTGTATGCCCATTTGCTCATGCATTTGTGGACTCCAGCAGGTCGCCTGCTTATGCTTCAGCTCATTGTGGCTGTGCTCAGGAATGAATTGCTCACAGTCACTCCTTACCACAGCAAATCGTACAGTCTTTCTTCATGAAGCCTGGTGGCATGCCTGCCACATCAAATTGGCTTACTTCCTTGTGTTCTGGTCCCAAGAGCAGTTGAATATCATATGTTTCACCCCTTGAGATGACCCAAATTCAGAATCTGGGCTTCCCAAGGCTTTGTTTAAAGTGTATTTGACAAAGAAATTTGAAAACTTTTCAGCAAGGGTATTTTCTCAGCAGAAAATTTTTCTGAGGAAACTGAAATGATTGTGGAATTTATTTTTTTTTTTACTTTTTTTGCCTGTAGTGGGAAGGATATGTCAGGCAGGTTTTACCTTTTCTGAGGCATTAAAAAGGCATTTGAGATTCCAAACATTTCAGTTAGTTTTCCTCAAGACCTCAGTATTTTCACTATGGGAAAGTACCGCTTTTCTGTCTCTTTGTAGTGGTAACAGTATGGTTCTTGTTACAATTCTAAGTTAGCATATATTTTCTCCACTTTAGCTTTTCTGTTTTTCTGATTAAACCTTTGTGTTTCCCATTTCAATGGCATTTTTTTCATATTTTCTTGTTAGTGAAGCATTTGTGCTTAAGTTACTGAAAGTGACTTGGTATTTGGTTCTTGCATTCCTATTTACCAGAAGAAAATAGATGTGCCCCCCAAATTCTTTCTCTCTACTGTTGTTCCAGAGCAATATAAGTTTAATAGATTTGGGTATAGGCCTGGAAATCTAGACTCTGTTTTGGACCCAGACACTGCCTGCATTATGGGATCTTGGGCAAGTCCTTCAAATTTTCTCAATGTGTTTATTTGCTTAATCCTTACATTGCTACTGTGAAGTAATTAATCGGTGTCTCTCAAGCTTTTTGAAAATGGAAACACTAGCATTAATCACCATTAACCATTTACATTTTCATCTGCCTACACTTGTGCCTCTGCTGAATGTCTGATCAGTCATGCTCTTCGGATCAGGTTTGGCTAAGAGAACTTTCTGGAAACACTTTCCTTCCCACAGTCCTTATCAAAGTTTTGCTGATAGTGACAGCATGATACTACGTTACATGGTAAAAGCACAGCTTGGGAGAGGTACAGTTGGTAGAGAAATCTAAGTCTGTAGTTGTTACTGAAAGATACAGAAGAAATACATGAAGAAAATGGTACTTAATATGATGTAGTAACGCTGTTACAAGTTTTGCCCATGATGCAGGGCTTGACTATGGGTTGTATTACTTGACCTCTTCTGACTCACAAGGTTACTGTAAGAACCAAATGACCTGCTGAGAATTGCTAATGTGAAATAGGAAGGATATGTGCTGCATTACACGTATGAGAGAAAGGCCATTGGTGCCCGTGTCAAGTTTCTGCAAGTCTTCCTCTCTGGCAGATCTCTCTCCAAACGTGGCAGGTCCGAATATGGAAGGAGCCAATGTCTTTAGTGGCACTTATGCCTTCCTTCCCCAGCCTTGAGTGATAGCAAGATTTTTCTGGTCTGTAGACAGTGGTAGGAAGAAATAGGATGAACAGTAACTTAAACTTGGTGCTAAGACTGATTTTGTTTTCCAAAAGGCTTTCTGAGAAAAACAGAACTTCTAAAAATTTAATCAAATATATGAATGCGTATGAAATGGACACATTCTGATTTGTGATAAGGAAATCAAACTTTTCAGCTTTGATGGGAGAAAAAAATAAAATCTGTCATTCTTCATTTAATCCAGCACTCTTATAAAGGCTTTCAACTAGGAAAGGTACCAGATCTGGGGAGGAAATGCTAGAAACAAGTCCTTCTGCAACCCAGACCAAAGGTTGTGAGGTGTGTTGCCTGAGCAACACAGGAGCCATCCTAGAGCTGATGTGAGTGCATGTGGCAGAGGACATGTACTGGTAGATACTCTCACGTTTAGGCAACATTACCCTGCCCCAGTAATTTGTACAGTCATGACTATAAAGCTAAATGCAGCATGGGTAGGTGTGCTCGTACTGCATGTGGAGTACGGTGCTATTGCAAATAAAACTTCATACTGGGAATAAGCATGGTAAATGTGTGAGTATGTTTCTGTTTTCCTGTGAGTGCTTCAGTGTATTATTTACTTCTCCTGTATATTTTAGGAAGAAATCCCCTACTGTGTTATCTTTGTCTTAATTGTGTTAAACATGCAGAGTGTAGTAATTCTTTCTCTGAATGTTATCACCCTGCTTATCTTCTTGTTATACAGTCTCTCTTTCAGACTGCTACGTGACACTGTGGCTGCCTACTGCCTCGAGTGAGAGGGTTCGGACCAGAACCATCAGGAATAACAAAAATCCTGTCTGGAATGAAGCTTTCTGCTATAAGATCGACCGCCGAGTCAAGGTAGCGAAAATAAAAGGTTTTCACCATTTGCTGTCTGCAGATAGTCTGTAGATCATGCAAAATTACAATAAACCAATAAGTATATAGCTAGTTTCCAAACACTGGAAATGTTAAAGATTCCTCAGAAAACCACTCTGTTGCTTACATCCTCCTTGGTATTGTTCAGTTCCAGCTATTTGTGTTACTGAAACATCTATTATACTGAAGCAGTGAGAAGCATTTAAATGCCCTGCAGAATATGACCTTACCATGCTGTTCCTGATCTTGACATACATGAGTGAAACCCAAGAGAAAAGATCACATAAAAAGCCCAGTAAGATCTGATAGTTCTAGGTATGATGGAAAGGAAATTCTTTATGTACCTGTGCTTATTTTATGCACTTAGAGCCACAGGCCATAAAATAAATAAAGCAACATTAATACAGTTATTTATCACAAATTCATGAATGTTCTGCATGACCTGCCTGTCTTGTTTCGGTTCCCCAGGCAGACAAATCTGCTTCTTTATGTGTGTTCAGTTATCAGTATCATGTGCAGTCCCAATACTCCCAAATCTCTTTCCCATCTCTTTCTCCTTTTTCCATCTTCCCCTAAAAATAGAGGGAGGAGGGAAGAAAACCTAGTCGAGGATTTTCCTGCATTATGGAACTCTTAGATATTGAAGTAAGTCCACGATATTCTTAACCTCTTTTCGCAGAACATGTTGGAGCTGAAGGTTTGTGACGAAGACAGTGTCACCAGGGATGATGAACTCTGCACAATTATCTTTGACATTGATAAACTCACTGTAGGACGTACTGCTCGAGTGAAGTTTCAGCTGAATCCACAGGTGAGCAATGGAATTAGGGAGAACAAAAGCAAATGCTTTCCTTCCATCCAAATGAATCCTTTTACAGTGTTTCATTATAGGAAAAGTCTACTTAAACCGTATTTTGCTGCTATTGTAAGACTTAAAATCCCTGTATAAGTGTGCCATGCTTGTTTTTATTAAGAACAAATCTCTGTGCTAAAAATCTAGGATGGAACCAGCTAGAACTAGTTACCCATTGTCTTAACTCTGAGTATTTCTGGCATGTTTGCTTGTTCTTGGTATGAGGTCTGAATTTTCAGCCACTTTAAACTGTAATAATTTTAAGGCAGTTGATTCTTTTTGTGTTGGGAATTAAAATCTGAAAAATGGCTCTCATGGCATTTAGATGTCAAAAAACTAGTTTTGGCAACTGCTTTTTCAGTATCTTAAAATTCAGTATCTTCAGTTGGCACCATGGGATTTTTTTGCAAATTACACTTATGTTCTGGGAATTTTCTTCAGTGCTATTCTAAATATATATGTAACTGGTATGATGAAAGCTATGAAGAAAAATAAGTAATATACCTTTATTTTTCCCCCTCTCTTCAGGCACGCGAGGAGCTGGAAGTGGAGTTCACATTACAGAACACGTAAGTAGAGTCCTAAATTCTACATAAACTGTTGTACTCAGTGTAACAATAGTCTGGAAATCCGGTTCATATGTGAGAGTGCTTCTTAAACCTACAGTCTCTGAAAGTAGTATCTAGATGTTTTCATTCAAGTCTAGTAAATTGGAATTTCAGAACACGTATTTTTGGCTTTTTTGCCCTGTTTGCTACCTCCTGGACACCAGCTTCCTCCTGTTCTCTTTGTTGTTGGACCAGTAGATGAGAAACTATGAGGACAACTACAATATTGAGGAAGTTCTGACCCTTAGAAGAAGGAAAGTCAAGCCTAACTTCCTTACGTTGCCTATTTTTGGGCAATCTGGCTTTTCAAATCCACAGCACTATAAAACCCTCTCCTGTAAACTGGACTATTTAGCTCACCTGGCTACATGTGAGGAGCTGTGGTAGACTTGAGTATCAGTTCCAGCATGGAGAGGAACTAAATAATCTGCATAAAGAAAGGAGCAAAGATCACTGTGGGAGGCTGAGGACTGAGGAACCAGGAAAACTGGAGGAGCAGCACTAGCTTCATTTGGTAGCACTGGAGGCTGTTGGCAGAGCATGACTGTTTAGGGGACGTATTTGCTTTAGGTAATTCATGCTGTGGAGAAATCTGGGAGCCTGCTGCTCTAACTGGAGAGGGAGTATTATGCAGGATCACAGGTATTCTAAACTATCTCCATAATATGACTCTGACTCCTTCATGACTCTGAGCAAGCTACGTGAAAGGATTTCTGTTACCAATGTGATTCATGTTATTGGACTGAAATTGTTGTTAAAACAGCCTTGGAGAAGGGAGGGTACTTCTGGGACCTTTTCAAAGCATTCAGGGCGCTTTAGGAGACATGACAGGATAGTAAGCTGGTGAAGAGTTTGAATAAGATGTTTATTCCTGACAGAAGGGAAAACTGGGACTTGTTGGAGAAAGGGCAGTAGCTCAGCGTTACAAATGGAGAACAAAAGATCTCCCAATGTTCACAAGCAAAAAAAAAAAGCCATCAGAGATAAAGCAGTTCCAGAATCTCCTATTACAACTCATGGAAACTCACCAGGGTGGATTGTTTGTTTTTTACTGTGCATCAAAACAGACGACTCAGCAACAACAAGACAAATGGTGCCTGTTGCATTTTAGGAGTGTCACAAAATGAGTAATACCAATGAGGAAAGCAGCTCCAGTAGACATCCCGAATGGCCTGCCTACAGTCTTTCTTCCTCTGCAAGTTAGAGGATGACTTGTGGAATTGATATGAAGAATCATACTCAAGCTAATCCTGTCTTTTGATGAGGGAGATCCAGGCAGGTTGTCTGGCTTGGGTGTTGTGCATAAGTGGGTTTGCATATGGGGATGGAGGATGGAATTTGTCTCAGAGGGTGTGTGCACCAACTCTGTGTCAAACTCTTCTCTTGGGCCTTGCTGCCAGTTGCCTTTTCCTGGAGACGTATTCAATAGATAAAGTCAGAAATCTAGCAGTTTCTGCAGGTGCTGTCTGACTAGGAATTCAACAATTTGGAATATATGATTAGGATTATACAAATATAAAGCAACCTGAGCAGTTCTAAGAAAGAGGTTTCATAAAGAATCACAGTCACAGCTCAGCTGCTACAGCAAGAACACATCTGATCCACTTCTTTCATTCATAGTGTGGTATCTGGATGAGCAGTGTAATAGTTGTGGCCTGAAGAACTCCACACGTGAAGGAAAGAATTTGCTGTGTCATAAGTCACTCAGGGAGGGAATGTCCCTGTAAGGTCTCAGCAGGCCTGAGAAAAGAGGAGACACTTCTCTGGGAAAATGGACTTCTTGTCAGAAGGTGGACAAACATTTGCTCTACTGTCCTTCATTTGCATTTCTTGCATATGCATGGCAGTCAATACTGTTCTGTGCATCAGGCAAGCCTGGAATAAAAGTGTAAGCACATCTGAACTGATATTGTGATCTTAGTAGGATACTGAAAGGGTTGTTGTTGTTTGTCTCCCCTCAACATAGACAAGTGTGATATCAGGAGTAATTAATGAAAGGGTTTGTGCACTAAAACTGGAGACAGTGGATCACATTACCTGTGATAAACTAAAAAGCCATGAAAAGATCTGAAAGACTGAACTGAAGCGGCTGAGATGGGTCACGCGAAAGCTATGGATCAAACCAACCTCTCCTGTGTTGAACAAGCTCAGCAAGCTTTGCCAAGGGTTTTTGACGTTGCTCGGTGGGAGAAGTGTTGACAGAGATGAAAGATAATTTTCAGAGAGGAAGAGCCAACCATAGTGCTAACAGGAATCCAGCTGACTGTGTGGGACAGTTTCTACAAATCTGACATTGTGATGGGAAGAATGAGAACATACTTTCTTTTGGTAAATACGGCAGTTTATCTCTGAAATTAATAATTATTCCCACCGGCACATTTTGTCTGACACTATCTGTCGTAGTTTTTCATTTCCCATCTTCATTTCAGACTTTATCAATTGCAACATTTACTGTTTTAGCCTGTTCTTTCTTTCCAGCAGATGAATAATATCACACATAAAGTGTAACCCCATACCAAGAAAGTTTCCTGGGTCACACCCACGATAGTGGCTTTGTCACTCATATTTCTGTTTGTCTATTGACCTTACTGCAAAAACTGTATTTTGTGTTAATTTTACCAAAGAACATTGCAAAAATTCCCTCATAATACACTGGTGGGCTGTATGAAATTGATTCCTGCATTCATTCTTAACACCTTTTATTTAAAATGGAAGAAACCCCTCATTTTGGTAGCTTGGTTTCCACAACTGCAAGATGGATACTCTCTCTAGTTTTGCCTCACTCTTATAGCTCTCCTGCAGTACCTGCAGATGCTCACCTCTCTGTTGCCACTACCTGTGGCAGGTACCGAGAGCCAAACGTTTGATCCTATCGACAAAGAGGGGAAGGTATGCTCCTTCCTCCAAGTGCCTTTTCACCAGCAACCGAGCCAAGGGATTGCAAACGGCCACCCAAAGTTTTATGGGCCCCTAACACGAGCCCAGCTGGCATGAGACCTGCTGCCCTTGAGCAGCAGTGACAGAAAAGGTAAGGTCGTTGTACACAGGTTGCTAATTTGCATACTTTAGTGCTTTTAGTGTTATTTTCTGGTGATTATCAACAGTGACGTGGACTTTCTCCCTTGTGTTTCCACTGGTAGGGTCCAGCGACAGCCTGAGCCTATCCGAGTTACTGCAGAGACAACAGGGTCCCGCTGGACTAGGTGGCTTCGCTCGCTCAATATCCCCATCCCCTCTGACTTCTACTGAAGCCCACACCTGATATTAAGGGGTCACAAAGAGACTACTGATGAACTAAAAGGTATTTTGAGTTTCTAAGGAGAGGTCTGAGGGGCCCAGGGTATTTGCTGGGTCTGCTGATCATCTTTTTGGTCTCTTTCTGTCTTTCAGATGTCCTGACTTGGGGAGGCGCATCTCAAACAATTCTTGAAGGACTACTCTTACACAACCTTTCATCCCAGCTCCTTTTTCTTTTTTTTTTTTTTCAAATGTGAAAGACAATGTTTCAAAGCAAAGCCAACTTAACACAAATAAATGTAAATAGATGTACAAAAAGTTGTATAAAAGTTAAATATTAATTATTGAAATATGGCAAAAGCATGATTTTTAGAAAATAAAAGTCATCTTTTCTTTCTGTATTTCTGCTGTGTTATTTTGAGAAAGTTCCCCAACGTGGGGAAGGACCAGCAGATGATGCTGGCCGTTTCATCTGGGCACTGCTGAGGAAAGTCTCAGAGTAGCCCAAGTCTCCATCCATCGGGGGCCAAATGTACTGTTTGTATTTGTGTTTGTGACGGGGAGTCACAGGGCCTCAAGGAGCACTGAAGGCAAAAGTTTTAAGCTAAGAAAGATGACAACCAAGGAATCTCTGAGGTGAATACAGTTTTTTTCATTACAATAGTACCATCCCCCATGCTTCTTTTGTGTCATCAGAAAGCTCAGAAAAGTAGCCTGCACTATGTGGAAGCTACTAAAAGAAGGAAGAGCTGGATCTGACATAAAAGAATTAGGATTTTCTACATAGGTATCAAAAAAATCCAGTTTCTCTGGTGAAATGGAGCAAGGTAGTTTGCTCTAAATGTGAACTGTAATATGAGAATCTGTGTGACTGTAACTCCTCATACAATATTGCCCATTTCATTATAAGCCAGGCACAATCTAAGAAGGAGAAGGTGGTAGGTTGATACATACCAGGTGTTAGGAAGTGATCCTTGGGCTCAGAGAGTCCACTGCAGTCTTGGGCATCCCTTCAATAGATATTTAGTGGAGAAGGATGCCCAGGGTCTCTGTTTCTGCCTTCCCCTGTCACAGGACATAATATGCTCCTAATTTTCTTAATAAAACTGCAATCTGCATTAAAAAGGCCACAAATCACAAACCATGATGGAAGAGAAGACAGGAGTGTTAGCACGTGTAACAAGGGCTGTCTGATAGCAGGTTGGTTCTTAGGGAGATTACCAGCTAGTCCTGAGAAGCGGACATCATTCAGTGCTCCAAAGATAGGCAAACTATTCAAAGGTGCCTGCTAACTTGAATGGTAAGAGCTCTTCTGCACCCAACTCAGCGGTGTTTCTAGCCACAGCTGATCTCCAAAGCTTCTGAGAAAGGTGAGTACCTTTGCTCTTCTTAAAACAACTGTATGGATCACCAGGTTAAAAAAACCAACATTTTAGAAATCTGCTATGCTGTGATCAGCAGAAGCCTTGCAATTTGGGATATAATATTGGAAGTTGGAAGTGCAGTGTGGAGAGTAACCAACAAGTGACAGCAGCTGGGCGTCCTTACAGCAGGGACTGCAGAGGTGACACCCCAAGAAGGACATCTCGGCTGTTGGTGCTAAATGCCTCTGTTGTCCTGGTTCTTCCCAGGAGCCTTCCACGCCATTCTGTCCAGCAGTGCAGGTTCTTCCAGCCTGTTTGAAGGTCATGCCTTGGATCTCCTAACTATCAGCTTAACTTTATACTTTGCTGATACTAATAACCAAACAGTACCGTACTTTACATTTACTTCCATGAAGAAACATCCTTTCCTGCCTTTCCACCTTCATTTCACCAGACTATGCAGGCTGAGACCTTTTAATATCTACCATGCTGTCTTTCTGCTTTCCTTATTTTTTTAATCTAGTATTTGGGAATAGTGACATCATATATCATATAATGTTACAACTATTTGACTACAAAATAGTAAATAAGTGCAAAGTTTGTATCTGAAACAAAACTCAAGTGATACTGAAATCCATTTCCCTGCATGCAGGTAGAAACACTGAATAATTTTTGCTCATTTCTGACCGATGTTCTTTGAACTCTTCAAATTACACTTTCAAAAAAAGATCCTACAAAATTCTTAAGTAAAATTCTTTTTTCCAGTGTATAACGTTTTTGGGGGTGTCAGGGGTTGGGGTTGTTTTTTGTTGTGGTGAGGTTTTTTTTTTACGGGCAAGTTTCTCCCGAGTGTTCTGCACTGTATTTAGCCAGCTCATATTTTTCCCTTACAGGAAAATACTGATTTGGAAATGAAACTTTAAACAGTTTATGAGCTTTGAAATTTTGAGAGAGCTCTTTGTCATGGGAAATTTTACAGAGTTATTTTTCATTTGTGTTTATGCTGAAATCTAGTAGTCATGATAAACATTTTCTTAAAGCGGATAATAACAATGTAATTAATCTGATTTTAAAGGAAGCGTATTGCCTGGTTTCATCTGAGATGAAATATATATCTCAACTATAGAACTATGTGAGATTACAGAGTGTGTAATCCGTATCTTGTGAAGTTCATGCTGTCTGCAGCAGGTTGGGGAGCTGGTGCTCAATCCTTATAATTTTATGTATGTATGTATTCCCTTTGGACTAATCTGTGTTATTAAGATGAGGTATGAATTTACCTCTGCAATTTAATAAAAGGGTAAATTATGAGAGATCCTTTTGTCTGAGGGAAAAATATTTAAGAATATAAAAATTGGTGTCTGCAGTATATGAATCCACTTCTGACTTCGATGGATAAATGGAAATATATCTACACGTGGTGATATATTAAAATCTCATGTACATTATGCAAATCACTTTATAGAAGTGAGTACAATTTCTTCCACTGTTATGGTAGCTTTTGGAAAATAGTGGAAATACAGACAAGTGTACTAGTTTTTCAAGTACAAAACCTTGGTCAAACTGTATAATGATAAAAATAATCAAGATGGATGTAACAGCCTCCAGCTCTCCTCAAACTCAGAATGTCACATAATCAGAATTAATTAGATGGTTTATTAAAGCCAGTATGAAAAACCACAGGAGTAAAAGCCCAGCTTCCTATTCTGTCATGGGTGGATGGAAAAACTTGCAACTCAGTTCATCATCTAGAACTAAGCCTGATAAAAGCTTTAAAGTACTTTTGAGTGAGAATGTTGAAGTCAGAAATGTCAAAGTTGATGGGGAAAAAAATGAGTAATGTGTTAATTCACAGCATTAAGTATTTATCTAGGTTGTCCCATGCATGACATCATATTTTCCGTTTTATTTTTCAGTCTGGACTATCCTGATGGCATCATTACTAATGGAGTACTAGTGGTAAAGTATATTTCTTACAGTCTTTCCTGTGCCTGCAAAACAAGTGTTCATCTTTTTAATTCTGGGAACTTTGAGCTGTCCCACTGAGAAAAAGGATCTGTGTTGGCACTAGGGACCACTCTTCCCATCGCTGCAGAGCGGTGCTGCCTTCTGCAGAGGAAAGCTGTAAGGCTGCTCTCAGCATGCATGTGCCATCTACTTCTGTAAACCTGAATTTCCTACCTGTTATCCCCGTATTACACCTGGAACTATCAGGGGTTAATGAAGAAAGTGATAAAATGCTCTTAAGAAGAGGGCCATATCTCAATATACCTATTATTTTGAATAGGCTTCATCATCTTAACTGTCTCTCCAAGGTCAAGCAGCTCATGAGTTGTTACACTTTACTTTCAAACTTAGAAAAAAGCCCCAAGTCACTGTTGTCCTCATGTTATCTGGGGACACAGTATGAGATAATAATTGTGTTGCTCATTGATCAACTACAGGGACTGGTCGAGAACTGTATGAATCACTTGCAATGACATTTACCCTTTTCTCAATCATCATTTATCCTCTCTTGCTACAGGCACGCGAAGTTTCCTGTTTGGAGGTCAGAGTGGATACAGGGAAGCTGAAGCAGCAATCCACAAGTGAGGTTATAGCTTCATTAAGCCATTGGTTTTTGTGTTGTGATTCAGTCTTTATAACATATGTTGAAAAATTAATAATCTGTTGTGACTGTCACTCCAGCTGTGTCACACAATACTTAGTTACGCCACGCCTCACCTTGCAGAAAGATTGTATCTGTCAAACTTCAAGTTAGTCAAGTATTTAGTTCTGAGACAAATCTTAAATCGATGCAAAAACAGAGCCATATAGACTAGAATGAAAAACTTGGAAAAAATTACGTTAGTTCTTTTTGCTTATTGTTTGTTCAAAATGAGAATTTTAAATTAAGTTGGATCTTCTTTTGAAATCACCTTATAATTAAATTAATATGTAGAAATGTTATCCTGTATATTTAATTTGGGTTTAAGTATGTACAAAGTTTCTACACATTCAGGGTTCTGAAAGAGGTTTTTTTTTTGTGGTTGCTTGAGCAAAAATGATAAAAACCTCTTAAGTTTAAATGTAAAATTGTATCGAAGGGGTCTGCACAAAATGCAAACCATCACCAAATAAGGACTTTGCTGCCAAATGTAGCTCTAATAAATATAGCAGGACTCTTAATTAGTCTTTAAGTTCATTTGCTTGTGCAGAGCTGCTCATGAGCCAAATCTTAAAAAAAACCATGACTGTTTTATGAACGGAAAATTGACCTTTATGAATAAAATGGTAGCAATGGCTGAGCTGTGTTATAGGAAGTTTCAGGCTGAAATGTAACATGGAGAGGAAAGGTTAGTGACCTGAAATTATATACTTCTTGGCCCTGATCTTGCAAGAGAGCAGCATATGATCTCTCTGTAAATGTAAAGGCTTTTCTGTACAAGGAACACAGCCTCTGGGTTACCAGGTTGTTTGACTTTGTAACAAGTCTTCTTGATTTTTGTGTTTGAATCCTTTGACTATTGTAGCAGACAAAATATATGACAAAATATACAACAAAAAGTACAAAACGAACCAGAACAGACTGACACCCAATAAATGACTCTTTTATTCAATGTGAATAATTCAAAGTGCATCTAAACTGACACTCCTTTAAATCTAAATCTTGGTTTTATTTATTCATGGAAGGCGATGACCAAGTAGCACTCTTTGGTATTTTAAAAATATGGGTTTTCTGTATGTTAATGATTTATACAGATCCACCAAAATGTTTTATATGAGTTTTCAATCTGTTTCAGGCCCGCACTCTACTTCATCATTGTGGTGTAAGCAAAATCAGACAAAAAGAATGCAGAGTAGAAGAGGATTTTATATATTAGTTACGTGTGTGTGTGCTTGGAATAGTTAAAATTCTCTCTGTTCCCTGCCTCTATGTTTAGATCAGGAGCTTACATTCACAGTGAAAGGCTCCCATGAAGGAAGGCAGAAGATTTCTCTGGATTCTGACACCAGACTTAGGATCATCGTATTTCACTGTGTCATAAATGACCACGCAAGACTGGATATTGTTTTACCAGAGGAGGTATGTTGCCCTTCTGTATGTTATCATTAACCTCAATGAAATTAGAAGAAGAAATCAATGTAATCAGTGAACTGAACTCTTCCTCTTAGTAGGAGTTCTAGAGATGGCAAACCTTCCATGTGCACGTCCTTACCACTTTTTATGTTGTTTCAGCTGGCAGCTAAAAATGAAACAGAGAAATCTGGGGTCCTTTCTTTCCCACTGAATTCACTCCCTTTGCAGAAGGAAATAATAGTAGAAGAGGTGAGTGCTTGAACCTTTTGAAATAAATAATTTCAAAATGTGCTTAATATTGTCCCTCTAGAAATAAATTAAAAAGTGAACAAAATCACTGTGTGCAATTTTACAGCTGTATACTGAACATGTTAGAAAACTGGTACTGTCACATTTACTTTTAAGGAAGCAGGTGTTTAAAATAATTACAGTAAAATGGAAATAGTTGCAAACCTACATCTCAAAATTAGAATTAAATGGTTTCAAGGAACAAAAATGACCATCATATACACATGCATTCCAAAATATATTTTTGGGTATCGGGGTAATTCCAGAATGGTCAGTAATTAAAACCAAACCAAACCAAACCAAAACTAAACAAAACCCCCAAAAAATCCCCAACAATCCAGAATATGAGCTTAATTCAAATCTTAATTATCCAAATATCAATACTGAGAATGTTTGTGTATGTACCTATTCTTTTAATAGGGTCACTTGTCTCGTTTTTGTTGCTCCTTCTAAGTGTGCACACTGTGAGCTGGTGTAACATGCAAGCTCATGGCACGGTAAGAGCTCCAAACAGACAGGCTTGTCAGATGAGGGAGAATTTGAATCCCGAGCAAGGAGTGAGACTTTGGTTGATTGCACCAAAACAATGTCCTTAGCCATATGAATTATTATTTGAGAACCTTCTCTCTTACTCAGTAAGCCTTACCTGAGCTTGAAGGAAAAAAATGTTTTAAAACTTGGTGGTAATCAGCTTTATTTTCTGGATTTCTAGGATAATTCCTTTCACTTGTGCTTGACAGCAAAAAAATGGTAAGATACCTCCTTTTTGTCCAGTCATCCGGGATTACTGTAAACTAGTTATCTAGGTTTTTTTCTATGGTAGGTGGATAGATGAACACATACCGCCTGAGTGCTTTGTCCTGTACTCACGTGGTGCCTGGGGTAAGTGCAAGTCTGCTGCAGCTACAGGATCATGCAGTTCAATATGAGTTTATAAGCCTTGGTAGGTTTATTCAGAGTAAACATGACCTATTTTATGACTACTCTTCTTAGACATGAGTAAAACTGCGCTACTTGAGTATGAATTTTGTTGCCCACTTATGCCAAGTTGGACCTGCATAATGACTGAAATAAATTCTGTCCATCCATAACCTTGCAAAGTCACCAAAACAAGCATAGGGCAGCCTGAATTCTGCCCCTTCTGCGTCACTGAGCAGAATGAAAGCTGGGCCCTGACCAGCTACACCACTGCCAGCCCACTGGCAGGGACAGTATTGCACCAGTGATGGGTAAAGTTGAAGGCAATGAGGTGTCAAGGTAAAGCTGAAAACTTCATACAGCTCACAGCATCCTTGCTACTGGGTAATATATACAGAAGGGAAGTGAGGTGGATTTTCAGAGCATGGGAGCAGTTTATCTCAGCCCATAGCAAAATACGCTGAAATGTAAATCTAACAGATACAGATTTATAGGGAGAGTGAGAAAAACTTTACTGCTAAAAAAGTTATTTGTTTTCACAATGTCAAACAATTGACCTTACTCAAAATTACACTGTGATATATCAAATTTGCTGGAGAACAGAGGTTACTAAAATAAATCATTGAAACGTTCATGTCTGTGAAATATTAATGAAAGGATAGAGTTTGCAGCCACCAGAGGGGGATGTGACCCAGATGATTTGGTCAATTTTGAGTGCTCTTCTCTTCTCAGTAACAAGTATATTTGTGGTGTTGAAGGCACAAAATATTAGCTGCCGTTTGGTTGGTTCTGTACCTTTTTTCTGCAGAAATTTTGGCTTGTGCTTCACATTTCTCAAGGGAAAGATTTCAATGTGGCTGCACGTGTGGGGAAAAAATTATGGATATTCTTATATATTTACGGGACGAAGCTTGCAAATGCTTATCTAGAAATCTGTTCAGCACACAGGTGAAAGGCTGGTTTTCACAGGACAGAAGCTGAGCAGGGGGTGAAGCTTGCTCTGCAGTTCAAGCTCCATCACACAGCTCATTAGGACCTTCACCTTTAAATACTTTTAGTGAGCTATCGAAACCTGAGAACAGGTGATGGTGGCATCACTTGAGTTTTCCAGGCTGTCACAGTGACAAAAAGGAACAGCTATAGCAAAAATTACTCCTGAAACTATCCCCTAGGATCTTTCCCTGGCTTGTGTGTCTTGTTTTTGTGCCCATGTTCACAAGAAATCAAAAGCACCTTGGAACTCTTCTTCATCCTTACTACTGCTTCTTACTGGCAATAGAAACGCTCCTTTTCCTTCTGCTTCTTGATCAATATGTAGACTTGGAAATAGCTTGTTTTACAGATGATTTCTGGAGTTTACTGACTACTACAGGTCTTGAAATCAGCTATAAATGACATGTGTATTGATTTATCCCATTGTCTGTTCCAGTTCAGGAGACCTGGATGTGCGCTTGGGGTTTGGTTTGTGCATGGAAGAGCAGAACTTCCTGAGGAAAAGGAAGAAATACGTTGCTGCTGCTCTGAAAAAGATTCTTCATTTGGAAGAGGATCTGAAAGAGCATGAGGCAAGCCAATGCAGTCTTTGGTAGCAGCTCCTCTCCAGGGATTAGGGTCTGGCTCACAAATTGAAACCAAAAATAAAAAAAACCAACTTAAATAATCTTGCTGTTCTGGAACAGGCCTGGCCATACAGGACAAGAGATGAGCAAGAGGAGCAGTAGCTGGTTCATGCAGCAGAGTGAGAAAGGCAGGATAATGCCTTTATAGCCCCCAAAACTTCTCAACAGCGCCTCAATTTAACCCATTCCTGTTTATTCTTGATATTGCTCATGGATCTCAGGAGGAAAATTTCTAGTGGGCAGGCATGGAACAGGTGGGAGTTGCTGCCTGGGAGATAGCGTGCCTTAGCTCAGTAACAGAGGCAAGGTGGTGGTCATGGCATTGGTAAAGGATTTTGAGAGGAGGAAGCAGAAATTTTCACACAGATATCTGATACTTTGGGTGGTTTCTGCGGCAGAAAAGGTGTGCTGTTGGGAAAACTGACTACTAAAATAAAACTGTCAAGCTGGAAAAGAAGAGTGAATCTTATAGCATTGTGTGGCTGAAAGAGGTAATTAAAAGTGTAGCTATGTCACTGCAGCCCTTGCTCCTGCCTCCATCACTGAGTCACAAGTGTGTGCCTAGTTGGGTTGTTGGAAAATCAGAGAAGTACAAACGTAGCCACAGCAAGTATGCTTTCTAGCTGACAACTAAAAGAAATAGTGCTTTGGATACAGTACAGGTCTAAAATGATCATATTTTGGATTTCAGATCAGAGAATAATGTAGGAAATAAAGTTTTCAAGAAAGCTGGAAAGAAGGCTTTTTTACATGGCTGTCTCAGAGTTTCCTGACGTGTGGAAAAGTGGTTGAGGTGGGAAGACCAAAATGATTAAACCAAAGCTGTTTTTTGAGAAGGTCTAATTACCCTGGCTCCTCTTCATGTATTTAACTTCAGAATTGTGGAGAAAAAAAAATCCGCTCTACCTTGTTGACTTCCTTATATTTGAACTGAAAAAAAAATATATTGTTAGAATTTTCATTCATAATGAGAAAGTTTAGAAAATGTAAAAAACAAAATACACCTTTTCGAGATTATTCTAATTTTAGTTAAAATGATCAGATTTTTCCTCATTATGATTTTATTTTAATCCTAAATTTTAAGTTCTTAATGAGTTTAGGGTAGGAGGAACATATATTTTGGTTGGTTTTTATTTTTTTGATTACATAGAATGGGAGAAATTTTCTTCAGGCTCTACTCATAGACTTTAGAACAGCAGATCGCTTGATGAAGCTAGGTACTTGAAGCTGATGAAGCTAATACTTGGAAGGTGTAAATAGACATTTTCCATAGGGCATGTAAGCATCCACACAACTCAAGATGCTAATGGAAGCAAAGGGTGCACTAGATCAGGGAAGGATTAAGAGAAGAACAGTCTGTCTCTTCAGTTACACTTGGACCTTGGAAGGGGGGGAAGCCCTATCGACGATTGTGTTTCAGGATATAAAGTAATTGGTGGCCTGAGGCCAGGAAGGCTTCTGCTGTTGTGTGGTCTGGCTGATTACAGGGTGCTGTGCGTTCTTCTGAGACACTGGTCATTGTTAAAGGCAGAATCACGGACCCCTAATCTGCTCCAGCATGGTAAATCCTGTGATTTCTGTGACGGCTTCTAATAATACACTTTGAAAAGAATTCCAGGGTGATGAGGTTCATTTGCAATTACGTATTAAGTAAATAGCCTCCCACCCACCCCATCTGAGTGGGTAGGACACAAGCCTTCCCTCTCCCACCAGTCACATGGTGGCAACAGAGGCCTTTTGCAACAATCACATCCTTTTTGCATGAAGTAACATCACTGTTTGTATCAATGCCTGTGACCTGTTATCTGATTTCTGCAGTACGAAGGATTGCTTGTCTCTAATACGTGCACGGCTTTTGCTTCTTGTGCCTTGCTATATTGAACAGGTACCGGTGGTGGCCATCACGACAACTGGGGGAGGGACGAGATCGCTGACAGCGATGTACGGCAGCCTGCTGGGTCTCCAGAAACTCAATCTGTTAGATTGCATTTCCTACATTGGTGGTTTATCGGGTACCACATGGTGAGAATGACCCAAACAAGGTTTATGTTTATACTCTCTGCTCAGTAGTGCTCAGTACTACCACATCAGCTTATATGTCACTCAGCAAAGCACTTCTGTTTTCCCCATGATCTCCCCTGTGTCCACCTTGAGCATAGAAAAAAAGATATGGAATAAGAGATCAATTATCACATTCATCAGCTGCTTTTGACACCACACTGACACAGATTATGCCTGATATTTTCATGTAAATGCTCTATTACCTTTTCATATTCTATCAATTATACCTTAGACTGAATGCAACGAAATTGTCTTTAGACTGGAAATTGAAGAAAGATTGGAGGAAGAATTTATGCCTGCCACTTGCTGGTTATTCTCACTTCCATTTTGGATTTAGAGTGCATCTACCTCTGGTAAAAGATGTATTTGGGGCTAGTGGAATTAATATTGGCTCAGACAGTCCAACAAATAATGCCAAGTTAAGGACCTCAGAGAGACTGAAGCTATAGTTGCTCATTGTAAAGTGCTCTTATCTCCCAGTAGGCATACCAAAGATGTTGTCATACTTAAGTGAAGTATTTAATCCAGAGGAGCTCTGCTCCTCTACACTTGGTTGGAAGTGGAGAGGTTTTTTGCACTGAATTTTGTGTAAATCCTTTGTATAAGTCCAAAGCTTAATGACAGGTATGTCTAAGTATTTGCCAAAACTCTTTTAACTTCTCTGTTTGTATGTGGAGATCTGAGTGTACCTGCCTGTGCTATGATTTCAAAGAGACAAGTAAGAATGGTTGTACCAGGACGTGCCCAAGACCCAAGAACTGCCCGGTTCTCTTGCTGGCAGGAGCTGTTAGCAGATACTTGGGAGCAAATGTAGAACTAGAGCAAGCTAGTAGTGGCTGCTCCCTAGAATATTCCCCAGCTTCCAAGAGATGGCTTTTCTGAGGACTGGTGGAGTCTTTGTATTTAATAGCCTTGGGTGATTTTTTTCTTCCCTCCCTTGAATTTCTGAGATAATTTTTGAGTCCACATAATTTTTTTTTCATCAAAACCAGGAAACCTTGGAGGTTTCGTTTGCTCTTGAAATTAGAGTATTTTAAGTGTGTTTCATTTTCAGTTGCGAACTGCTTAAAAATTAAGAAACAGGTTGCACAGAAGTTCTTCGAAGCCAAACCACAGCATTACTCCTCTTTCATTATTTTCTTCTAATGTTTCTTCAGGACAATGGCAAACCTATATGAAGACGCTAATTGGTCACAAAAATATCTGGAGGATGCAATCAAGGAAGCTCGCAAGCAAGTGACCAAATCTAAGATCTGCTGTTTTTCTTTGGATTGTCTGAAGTACTACTATAATGACCTCATGGAGAGGACTAAAGAAGGACATAACACTTCTTTCATAGACCTTTGGGGGCTTGTCATTGAATCCATGCTACATGATAAGGTATTATTTCTTTTTTTCCAGAATGATGAATGTCTATAGCTATAAAGGAGAAGATGATAAACCCTGGGATGCCATTCAGTACTAAAAACGCAAATAATTAGTTTAATTAGTGGTTGATCAAGTTCTGTATATTTGGATCCATTATTAAAACAGTACTCTTGCTTTAAAGTGAGGCTGACCTTGAACTGCAGGCATGACATTGCAGTCAAAGGTGTTCTTTCTTCCTAAAGAAAGAAAAATACCAAGGGGAAAAAATGTTTTGAAATGTAAAGTTATATCACTTTGGACATTAATTATTCTGACTAGAAGAGGCACTTAGGTTTGAAATAATTTACTTCGCTAGCATAAATGACGATATTAATTTATAAAGTGACTTAGTCATAGACTGCATATGGAGATGATTCAAACAACGGGAAAGACCATTCTCTAAATATGGTATAAAGTTTTAAGAGAGAGTGATAGGAATGTTGGTACTTTAAAAATAGTATAACTTAAGAAGTTTCCTTCTGGATTATGTTTATACAGGGAAGTTTTAAATTGCCATGTGCAGTAGAATATATTCTTGCGTATGAAAAAGCTTGCAAAGTATCTTAAAATATTATCAACTCTGTTTGCTGAGATTCAGCCAAGGAAAGTACCTTTCACTTAGCCATGTATTTATTTCTGGACGTGTCTTTTTTTTCCTTGCTGAATCTACAGTCAGCCTCTCTGCACATCACAAAATTCAAGAACCCATGGAGGGTGTAGCTGCTTCTTATGGGATACTTGCAAAGTTTGGAATATCCCTTGACAGATATTTCTGAACAATCTAAGGAGCTGACAATGGGAAGGACACTCTGGATAAAGCTGATAATTCAAATGATGTTATTTCAAGTGCAAGTTGTTTTTCACTTCATTCCATTAACCATTTTTAATCAAAACCAGAAAGACGAGCATAGACTCTCGGATCAACGGCGAGCAGTGGATAATGGTCAGAATCCATTACCCATCTATGTGGCCATCAACCTTAAGTCCAGCTATAGTGCTCAGGCATTCAGAGGTAATGGTTATGATTAGAATTTCTTAACAACTTTATAATTTAAGTAATCCATTTAGTAAGACTAGAAGTATGTAATCAGCTTTAATAATACAATAGTATTTTCATTCTAATTGAAAAAAAAAACCCAAACTTTTTAAAATTTCAAATAATAGTGTATAACACTTAAAGATAAAAAAAATCAAACATGTTTAATCTTTTGAATTTGAGTTCTCTATGTTGCCAGAAGCAAAAATATATTTATACTACAGAAGATGCCGAACTCAAAA
>NW_010182013.1:0-11790 GCF_000695765.1 Mesitornis unicolor
CTTTAGTAGGGTGGGTGCATCTGCCACATAAGTGTAGTTTTTTTAGTGTTAACTTTATATTGTATTTCAAAGTCACTGCTGACATACTCTCATTTCTGAGCAACATGATATGCTGAAGATGAGTTTTTTGGAAAGTTTCAGATTAATTGATCAGGGATTTGACAAAAAGAAAAATGTAAAAAGTGAAAGGTATTACACTTCTCCTAAAGCCCTACTTCACCAAGTCATCTACACTTACTAAAGCTATCCCATTTTATTTATCTTCTTTGGGAAAAAAAAGTGGGTTTGTCCAAGTAATTAATTCTGGAAATATTTGCTACAACTTTTTAAAATGTCTTAAGAACATGTAAGCTATCTATCGAGTTTAGAGTATTTGCTGCCTCTAATGACAAGATGTGTGTCCTCTTGTCCAATGATGAGAAATCTACAAGGATCATCGACAGAACTTATAAAAACAGAAGTGATGTTGAACAAATTCCTGAAGTCTGAAATATGAATACTACAGAGCAGTAAACAGCAAAGTGCAGTTAGAATAGAGTCAAATAAGACTGATTGACTGCATTTAAAAACACCATACACAGAAATATAAGAAGAAAATAGTCATGTTCCAGAATGGTGGGAGATAAAGTACTTCTACTGAATGTAAAGCTCTTTTAAAGATACAGGGAGGTGGATTTTCCTCACAACTTTATCACCTACACATCGATTTTATAATAGTTAAAGCTTATTACAGGTTTCTTGCTCAATGTTACATACTAAGTATTTTTTCCTGGAAACTTCTTTAGAAGAATTAAATAAGTGCTGTGAGAAATCTGAGAGGGAACTGATTTAGAAATTAGTAACTGAAGAATATACAAACACCTTCAATTTAGATCCTGTACTCAGAAGCTCCCACAGATTTTATTGCACAGGACCTCTGTTTTTTAAATGAGTAGTCAAGAATGTCCCACATCATCCCAATTATCACTAAGCACATTTAGACACAATTTTCGTTGATCTTTGGAATTGAGCATGTCTCACAAATATTGTTAAATATTATTTTCTGAGATTAATGCTTGTGCCCATAGCTTGAAAATGTTACTAATGATTTTTTTCTCTTAGAACACCCAAAATATTTGTTTTCAATCACAACAAAAGAGACTGTAAGAGGTTCCTACAAAAGATTAATTCCTCCTTGTGCAAGTCAGTTATTTTTCTTATAAACTGATATCTTTAAAGATATCACCCAAGAGATTTTGCAGACGTAAAAAGAGATCTGTCAAAACCTCAGCATTAGTTCTTAGAAGACTGAATGCATGTGTACACATATGTCAGATGCTCTATGTGTGTATGTACATGTAGATTGAATAGCAATTAATAACAGCTTATGAGAGAACTCTATCTTGGATCTTCAAAGTAAACGGTGAAGGTCTAGGCTCTAGAAGATTGACAACCACTGTTCTCATATGTAACCATATTTCATCATAGAATGGTTTGGGTTGGAAGGGATCTTAAAGATCACTGAGCATGCATGATAGAAAACAGAAGTACTACCACTTTAAATGGAAGCAAAGGGTTAGTTAGCCAATAGGTGAATGACACAGATATTCATAGAGATAAGGTAGTTTTGAAATTGTTGGTGTATAAAAGAGCTCCTGTATCTTGGGGAAGGTGTGCTAGCTTTGTGGAGTTGCCACTTAGCACCCAGCTCTGCGCAGTATTATTGCAATAAAACAATTCTCTTGGATCTGTGTGTTTTTCATCTCATTGCACACTGGGTAAAAGAACCCTGATTTTTGGGACGGAAAAAGAGTTATGGACAGAAAAACAAAACGAATGTTTCAAAATATTGCACATGCAGATAGGATTCTTCAGCAACAGTTCGTAGTCCCCTCAAACAATTTGCTTTGCTGTTTTTTGGAGGAAACAAGTTAATTTGGAAATTTTCAGTAGCTATGGAATAGAAGGCCTGTATTGATTTCAGTGAAATGACTGCTGCTCCAAAGGGTTATATTTGACAAACAGCAAATACAAATGGTAAAAATTTGGGAGGTGACTGTTACTTCTATTTTCATTGTGTTTCTCCCAAATGAAAGAATAATTCACTATAATAGCTATATGCTACACCAAGATGTACAGTAGTCAGATATTTGATGTAATTTTCAGGTGGCAAAATGCAATCTCATTCTCACAGTTTATTGCTATAATCCTAGTAATTAACACCTCCTTATCACGTATAGACCTCAAACACAAATGTAAACTGACATTCCCTTATGTGGTGTAAATCACTAACATCATTCCATATAAATATCACAATTTAGGATACACAGCTCAGTTACTCTAATGTGATTAAAATAAGCAAATTGAACTCCTCAAAGGCTCTCGATTTTTAACAGTCTGACTCTCTTCAATATGTCAAATGGTCTCACTCTTAAGGATAACCTATCATATATCCCAGCAGATCCTACAGAAACAAATAAACAAACAAATCTAAGCAAGCAAAT
The DNA here is from genome assembly GCF_000695765.1 of Mesitornis unicolor. Classification (NCBI taxonomy): domain Eukaryota; kingdom Metazoa; phylum Chordata; class Aves; order Mesitornithiformes; family Mesitornithidae; genus Mesitornis; species Mesitornis unicolor. Next base: position 2,484 of record NW_010182013.1, read on the forward strand.
CACAGAAGTTTGTTATCACAGAAGTTGTTTATCATTCCAACTGTAGACCATCAAAATAATGCAGTGAAGCTCAAGGTGATGTTTTTTCAGAATCAGGGAGAATGAGATCAGCATAATTTGTATCACATCTTATTTTTGGAACCTATTTCACACTGTTTGTATAGGCTTTCAGCTGTTTATGAAATGTCCAATATTTGCCTCTTTATGAATGAAGACGAAAGAGACATTACTGAGCTGATGTCTGAGGAGGAGTGGAATGGAGAATAGGTGTTCTGCAAACACAGAAGAGAGCTTAAAAAAACAATCTGCTGCTGTCCAAATTAGTAGGATTTAGCTTGGGACTATAATAGGTAATGACGTGATCATAATGAAGAGGAGAATACTGAAAGGGTGTTGTTCTGTGGCCAGAATAAATAAAAAATATGAAATAATAAATTATATTCACTTTGCAAATATGCTTGCATAAATAAGGCATGTTTAGTAGCAGTAACAGAAAAGTATATCTGATTAATTTTGGGTCTCCTTTTGCTTGACTGCATATCTATCTGTAAGATTTGTGTTGCAAGCACACTCAGGAGTCCCCTGTATTTCTGCTGCTTTGGTTTAAAACATGGCACTTACCAGATTTTATGTTATATCTGCTTCTACATGTTGAATCAACTTACTTTTAAATACAAAAGCTAGTAAGGTAAACATAACATTTTTTAGCAACCAATCATAAAGTACGTTTTCCTTTTCACATACAGCTTGCCTACTAATTTGTAAAACTGCTTAGATTAAATCAACTGGTGTCTCTCCTCTACAACAAAATGTATAAAAGAAAAGCATTTCAGCCAATCCCTCAAAGAACAGTGTTCCCTCCCAAAACCACAATACTTCATCATCCCAATTCTGTTCCAAAAGAATAACTGATATTGAGAAGTTACAGTATTCTTTTCATAGCTAAGACTGATACCAGGCCACTTTGGTTTAGTACTATTGTAACCTGCACTGGTATTTTTCCTCTGCCTAGAAATTACAAGATGTACGCTGAATATAAAGTAGTCTTTTCCTTTGAACAAGAGTCATCATACTTTTTTAATGAAAAGCATCAGAAAATGATATGACTAAAACATTTTTATTTTGTTTCACATTTTTTTGACCCTAGATCAAAGATAACTTTTTGCTGGTGTGTCATACTTCCTGTAAGTTTCATTTATTTGTAAACACACGTGCTATCTACATATAAATAGACAGCTCGAGAGAGAGAGGCTGACGCAGCGTGGGCGTTGCCAGAGAAACGGCGACCACACTCACACCCGTAGAAGATGCCTCAGGGAGAGCAGGACGGGCAAACAGCTCCTGGGTGTCACCCTCAGTGCGCCGCAGCAGTCCACAGCTCGCGCGGCATGGCGGCGCTAAAGCTTTGCCGGTTCCAGAAGGGAGGACGGCTCATCCTCACTGACCCTCGAGGCAGAATGGTGAGCACTCGATGCCGAGCAAAGACTGCAGCTCTTGCAGGGGACATGCAACATCCACCACGGAGATGACCGATTCCTCCACCCAGATGGAGCTGCCCAAGGGAGAAGCTGCTGTGCAGACCCTGGTCTGTGGCAAGTGCCCAGACCTTTTCCTGGAGCGGAGGTGGGCGGCAAATTTGCCAGCAAAAGGTGTGCCCAAGTGGAGGACCTTCTGCGGTAGGTGACAGAGCTGCAGGAGATGGTCAGAAGGCTGTGTAGTATCAGAGAGGAAGAAAAGAAGATGATAGACAGTTGGAATTAGGTGCAATCTGCACTGAACCCACAGTCTACTGCCAAACAGCCCCAAAGTCCCCCACCAGCAAAACCAGATAGAGGGGAAACCAGCAATGGTGGTGAATGGAAAACTGCCAGGGGAAGAGGTAGTAGAAAAAAGAAGAAAACTCCCTCAAACTCTGAGGTGCCCCTGCAGAACTGCTTCATGGTGTTGCAGACTGGGATAGAAAAAGAAACTGCATCAGGTAAGTCTTCAGGTCCCAAGTAAGGCAGCCAGATCAGCTCCCCATCATATAACAAAATAACTAGCGCAACCAAGAAAAAGCAATGTGTGATAGTAGTGGGTGACTCTCTGCTGAAGTGTACAGAGGCATCCATGTGCTGACCTGACCCACTGTCGAGGGAAGTCTGCTGCTTGCTGGGGGCCCGCATTAGGGAGGTTATGGAGAGGTTACCAGACCTTGTACGTCCAACTGATTACTATCCACTGCTGTTGTTTCACATGGGCACAAGTGACACAGCTGTGAGTAATCTGAAGAATATTAAGAGGGACTACAAGGTACTAGGAGTGGCAGTGAAGGACTTGGGGGGCATAGGTAGTCCTTTCATAATCATAGAATCATTAAGGTTGGAAGAGACCTCTAAGATCATCAAGTCCAACCATCAACCCAACACCACCATGCCCACCATGTCCTGAAGTGCCACATCCACACGCTTCTTGAAGACCTCCAGGGATGGTGACTCTACCACTTCCCCGGGCAGCCTGTTCCAGTGCTTGACCACTCTTTCAGTAAAGAAAGTTTTCCTAATATCCAATCTCCTCCCCTGGTGCAACTTAAGGCCATTTCCTCTTGTCCTGTCACTAATTACCAGGAAGAAGAGACTAACACCCACCTCTCAACTACTTAAATCATCATTCCTACAAACTGAGCTGTTATTTCTTGTCCCATCCAGAGCAAACATTGGTGTTCCCCTTGCCATTTTCAGATACACTTTGCATATTTGAACACCGTTCTGAAAGCTTTCTCAAGCCATCCTTCTTTTGGCTGACCAGCCTGAATTCATTCAAAGTTGTTAGTCTGGTCATGTTTTCCAGCAGATTATTCTCAGTGATCCTTTGTAGGTTGTCCTGGTTTAGCTGGGATAGAGTTATTTTCCTTATAGTAGCAGGTGAGATTTTTGTTGTTGTTTGTTTCTCACAAGCAGATGTTTACATTTTTCAATGTTTGATTTTCAGTCTTTCACCTGCACCAGTGGTTACAGTTTAATTTTTTTTTCCTTCTCTCTGCACAAGAGGATGGGAGAGGGAAGTGAAAGCTCAGTATTTTCTAGGACAAGTGACCTAGGACAGATGATCTGGGTATGATCCAAGCGAACCATTAAAAAAGTATTCTATCCCACAAGCATCACACTCACAATAAATTGGGGAGTTTGCAGGAGGTGACCCCTTTGATCCCTCTCCCCTTTGATCCCTTCTTTTCCCTTCCCTTCTACTTTGCGATAGCGGCCTAACTCGGTTCTTGAGGCTTATCCCTCCCTGGTCACATTTTCATTGGCGTACAGCCAGTGACTGCTGTTTGTGAGCTGAGTATAACCTCAATTGCTTTATTATCATTGTTCCTATCATGATTACAATTCATTGGTGGTATTATTATTATTATTTACATTTGGTTTATTTTAATTATTCAATAGTCTTTATCTCAACCAGACGAGTTCTTTACTTTTACTCTCCTGATTCTCTTCACCATCCCATTGGGGAAGGGGGGGATTGAGTGAGAAGATGCATGGTGTTTAGCTGTTTGCCAGGCTAAACCACAACAGTCCTTTTTGGTGCCCATTGTGGGGCTCAAAGTGATTTATTTGACACCCAAATTAATTAGCTTATTCTGGAGAACTACAGGCTTGCAATACGAGTGCTTCGAAAAGTTGATATAAATACTGATTCTGACTAGACTGTATATTGTGCTGGTTTAATAGTTGTACATAATGTTGACTTTTTTGCTCTCAGAACTGCTGTGCTGGTTCCCATGGTTGTGTTATAGAATATTCCTCTTGCCATTTGCAGTTGCGGTGATGTTTATCATTCCTGGGATTCTGTGGTATGCAATGTTGATAGTAAGGCTCTCATCTCTGGGCTCAGTGTTATCACCTTTTTTACCTCTGGTGCCGCCTACTGGGTAATGTTATTAACTACACCTATTTTTTTAGGAGCTAACACATGATGCAGCCATATTTTGAGTGGCCCCTGCTGGTTACCATTCATAATTACACTTTCTATTTTCTTTCCTGTGGAGCACAGCTCATGGAAAAGATATAATCATATATTCTCTCCACTAGATTAATTACAGCAGTGTTGGATAATTTTAAAAATTTTTAATATCCTTGGGATGTTCCAATGACTGTGCTTGTGTTGCTGGGCCTTTTGAATATCTTCCAGTTTATGGTCTCACTTGGAGGGAGATATTCATATAGCCTGAGGTTCTTATGGCCACTATGGGGACTTGCCTTGACTCCTGCAACAAGCACCAGAGTTTCCTCAGCCCGTGCAACAAGAACTCTGGCTACTCAGACCCTAGCTAAAGGTACCACAACTTCCTCGGCCAATGCAACAAAATCTCCAGCAAAGCAGACCCAGGCACCAAGCACTCTGGCTAAGCAGGCCCAAGCACCAGGCACTACAGCTAATCAGACCCTGTCAAAGAGTGATGAAGCTACACAAGCGAAACAACCAGTGCTGGTATCAGTCATCCCTGTGAAGAAAGCACAGAAAACAGCTCCTGCAGTAAGGGATGAAGATAAGGAAACTTATTCTAAGAGAAAGCTGCAGGAAGAAACATACAGCTCCACTAGCATGTGGGGGGTGATGATGCAGGGCCATCACATGGGAGGAGGAGGTATATGGCCCCATCACCAGGGCGGAGGAAGACCGCACTGTTTTGGAATTGGCAGATAAATTTGAAATAATTCAACTACCGGAAGAGGAAGATCCTGCCGTTCCTCCCCAAGAAATAATTCAGTGGGAAGAAGAAGCTAGAGGCAAAGAGGTAACTGCTACCTGTTTAACCATAAAAGAACTGCAGGATATACAAAAATATTTTATTCATCATCCAGGTGAGACTATTACCACCTGGATGATACAATGACAACAGGGCTGACAGCATAGAAATTGACAATAAAGAAACCAGGCAGTTGGGATCACTCGCCAGGGAAGGAGGCATTGACAAGACAATTGCCATAGATGAAAGACTCTGTAGCCTCTGGCAGTGGATTTTGCTAGCTGGGAGGATAAGATTTCCTTACAAGGACCACCTTATATGTAGGCTGGTCAAATGGTAAACCATAGAGAGAGGTATCCAGTATCTGAGGGAATTAGCTATGGCAGAGTTGGTTTATCATGACCTGGGTGACCCTCTGAAACCTGTTGACCCAGACACAGTTAAATGCAAACTGCCTATGTGGCGAAAGGTTGTACAGGCTGCACCTGTTGCGCCAGTTCATTGGCAATAGTCAACTGGAAAGATAGAGAGATGCCAAAGGTGGATGAGGTGATTGATCGCCTCCGAGATGACAATGATAGTCACTCTTACTCTGTATGGGCCTGTGTCTCAGTTATAAAGAAACTGGTCCAGCAACTCAATGAGAAAAGATTCTTCTCCCCACCAGTACAGACCCATATCTCAGCCATCAAGAAGAAATGCTCTCCTGGGAAACCTGTTCAGGGGAGACAATACACCCTACGAGGCACTCAATGTTTTTATCCTGCGTGACCAAGGAGAAGACATGAGGAAGTGGGATGGAAAACCCACCTTGACCCTAGAGACATGTACATGAATTGAAAACAAAAAACCAACCACAAGTGGAGGTCCTTCCAGGAAAATGGCTGCTCCAGTCTCCAATGGACAGTTCCCCAGACAGGGTGAAAGAACTGATTTTACTCCTGATTTTAGGAGTGGTTATAATAATAATCCGTTCTTACAGGAAGTGGATGGAGGATCTTACAGCCAGTACTAGAGGTGCCCTGCCTCCACCCAGGTGGAGGAGAGGGACATCCATGTTTATTGGACTGTATGGATTCGATGGCCTGGCACATCACAACCGAAGGACTATAAGGCTCCAGTGGACACTGATACACAGTGCACAATAATACCATCAAACTATAAAGGGACAGAATCCTTTTCAATTTCTGGAGTGACTGCAGGATCCCAAGAACTGACTGTATTAGAGGCTGAAATAAGCCTGACTGGGAATGGGTGGCAGAAGCGCCCTATTGTGACTGGTCCAGATACTCTGTGCATCCTTGGCATAGATTAGGAGAAGGTATTTCAAGGACCCAAAAGGGTACCAGTGGGCATTTGGTATAGCAGGTGTAGAAACTGAGGACATTGAACAGCTGTCTACTTTGCCTGGTCTCTCACACGACCCCTCTGTTGTGGGATCGCTGAGGGTCGAGGGACAAAAGGTGCCCACTGCTACTGCAACAGTGCATCATTGGCAATATTGCACCATCCGAGATTCTTTGATCCCTATCCATCAATTGATTTGTCACTGGAGAGTCAAGGGGTCATTAGCAAAACTCGCTCATCCTTTAATAGTCCCCTACAGCCAGTGCAAAAGGCTAATGAAGAGTGGAGACTGACAGTAGACTATTGTGGCCTGAGTGAAGTTACGCCACCACTGGGTGCTGCCGTGCTGGACATGATAGAACTTCCATATGAACTGGAGTCAAAGGCAGCTAAGCGGTATGCCGCAATTTGCATTCCTAATGCATTTTGCTCTATTCCTTTGGCGGCAGAGTGCAGGCCGCAGTTTGCTTTCCCCATGGAGGGGTGTCCAGTACACCTGGAATTGAGGGGTGGAAACATAGATCTACCATTTGCCATGAACTGATCCAGACTGCTCTGGAAAAGGGCAATGCTCCAGAACACTTGCAATAGATCAATGCCATCATCATATGGGGTCACACAGGAGAAGTTTATGAGAAAGGGAAGAAAATAATCCAAATTCTTCTGGATGCTGGTTTTGCCATAAAACGAAGTAAGGTCAAGGGACTTGCACAAGAGATTCAGTTCTTGGGAGCAAAATGGCAAGATGGACGTCGCCAGATCCCAATGGATGTGATCAACAAAATAACAACCATGTCTCCACCAACTAATAAAAAGGAGACACAAACCTTCTTAGGCACTGTGGGTTTTTTGAAAATGCATGTTCCAAATTACAGCCAGATTGTAAGCCCCCTCCATCAAGTAAACCGGAAGAAGAATGATTTCAAATGGGGCACTGAACAACAACAAGCCTTTGAACAAATTAAACAGTAGATTGTCCATGCAGTAGCTCTGGGACAAGTCTGAACAGGAACAGACATTAAATATGTGCTCTACACTGCAGATGGGGAGAATGGTTCTTCCTGCAGTCTCTGGCAGAAAGGACAAGGGGAAACCTAAGGTCGACCCCTAGGATTTTAGAGTCGAAGGTACAGAGGATATGAGGCTTGCTATACTCCAACTGAGAAAGAGATAATAGCAGCATATGAAGGAATTCGGAGCTGCTTCAGAAGTAATTGGTATTGAGGCATAGCTCCTTCTGGCACCCCAATTGCCAGTCTTGAACTGGATGTTTAAAGTGAAGACCCTTGCCGCACATCATACAACTTTCTTGAAATACAGTGATCAAAACTGAACAAAATACTTCAGATTAGGCTTTATCAATTTCAACTATAGTGGACATATTACTTCATATATCTTAGTGAGGATATTTTTATTTAAGCATCTACATATTGTGCTTGATTATTGGACAGTAGCATGATAGTGCTGACAGATATTCAGGATAGCTACTAGTAGTACCTGCTCGCTCTTTACAGATTTGTCATTCTCCACCCAGCATTTTGCAGATCCACTTCACCCTGTTTTCCTTCTTACTGTCTAAATCAAAAATTTGGCCAATGTGTTCTAAGAACTTGTTCATTCTTTGCATCCTGCTACATGTTGTACTTTTACCAAAGTCCAGCCTTGTCTGAAATTATCTCATCACTGTGGATTGATGTTCTATATTTGATTTAACATGAAAGAACCTTTGTTATTTTTTTCCTTTTATCACCACTATGGACTTTAAACAGGTTTATCTTCTGACAGATTTTTGCCTTTCAGAGCAAGCATGTATGCCTCAATATATGAGGTAATATCTTATTCCTCTTCTTCAAAGGCAGCCTTGGCTACAGTGACCGTGAGATGGTGGAGTTCAATATCCTCAGAGCAGCGAGGAGCCACACAGTAAGCTTCCTACCCTGGACTTCAAGAGAGTTGACATTGGCCTCTTCAGAGACCTGCTTGGTAGAGTGCCATGGGATAAAGCCCTAAAGGGAAAAGGAGCCAAAGAAAGCTGGTTAATATTCAAGGATCACCTCTACCAAGCTCAGGAGCACTGCATCCCAAAAAAGAGTCAGGCAAGAATGCCAGGAGGCCTGCATGGATGAACAGGAGCACCTGGACACAGATGCAAAATGATAGTCTAAATAGTTTTGAAGCAAGAACAGGTTGCCTGGGAGGAATACAAAGAAGTTGACTGAGCAGCCAGGGATCAGGTTAAGAAAGTTAAAGCCCAGATAGAATTAAAGGTGGCCAGGGACATCAAGGGTAACAAGAAAAGCTTCAACAGGCATGTCTGTGACAAAAGGAAGACCAGGGAAGATATGGGCCCTCTCCAGAAGGAAACAGGACACCTGGTCATGCGGGATATGGAGAAGGCTGAGGTACTCAATGGCTTTTTTGCCTCAGTCTTCACTGTCAAAGGCTATAGCCTCACTGCCCAAGTCACAGAAGGCAAAGGCAGGGACTGAGAGAATGATGATCCACCCACTGTAGGAGAAGAGCAGGTTTGAGACCATCTAAAGAACCTGAAGGTGCACAAGTCCATGTGGCCTGATGAGATGCATCCGGGAACTGGCAGATAAAATGACTAAGCCACTATCCATCATGTTTGAGCAGTTGTAGCAGTCAGAAGTTCCCTGACTGGAAAAGAGGAAATATAATCTCCATTTTCAAAAAGGGGTAAAAAGAAGACCCAGAGAACTACAGGAGAGTCAGTCTCACCTCTGTGATGTTGCCAGAGTGATGCCCATCCACAAGAAAGGCCAGAAGGAGGATCTGGGGAACTACAGGCCTGTCAGCATCATCTCGATACTGGGGAAGATTATAGAGTGGTTCATCTTGAGTGCACTCACATGGCATGAGCAAGACAACCAGGGGATCAGGCCTAGTCAGCATGGGTTCATGAACGGCAGGTCCTGCTTGACCAACCTGATCTCCTTCTATGACCAGTTGACCCACCTAGTGGATGAGGGAAAGGCTGTGGATGTTGTCTACCAGGACTTTAGAAAAGCCTTTGACACCATCTCCCACAGCATCCTCCTGGAGAAGTTGGCTGGGCATGGCTTAGACAGGTTTACACTTCATTGGGTTAAAAAATGGCAGGATGGCTGATCCCAGAGGGTTGTGGTGAATGGAACTAAATCCAGCTGGTGGCTGGTCATAAGCAGTGTTCCCAAAGACTCAGTTTTGGGGCCAGTTCTGTTTAACATC